>NC_133147.1:29292413-29486331 GCF_048418815.1 Hemitrygon akajei
TTAAGCAACACCGCCCTCCTAGCTATGAGAGAAATAAAAGCCAATATATACAAATCAGATATCTCCAAAGTTCTGCCTTTTTCTCCAACAATACCAAACAAGGCAGGAAAAAGGTTACGATTAAAATTTACTTTAAAAAGTACAGTATAGGATTGGAATAGTTTACTTCCTTCCAGTATTTTTCAAGACTCGGTCATGTCCAAAACATATGAATTAGAAAAACCTCTGTATTGTCACACCTATCACAATATGGGGGATAATCCGGATAAAAACGAGATAGCTTGTCTTTGGACATGTGAGCCCCGTGGACCACGTTGAATTGTAGGAGGGAGTGGTGAGCACATAGTGATGAAGTTTAAGCAATTTAAAAATTTCATTCCAAGTCTCCTGAAATTGAAATCTGTAAATCTTGTTCCCAGGCATTTTTAAATTTGTCTAAAGGAGCCTCTCTTATTTCCAACAGCATACCATAAATATTGGATATTCAGCCATTATGAAAAGGGTTCAAATTCGAAATTAAATCTAATAAGTTCTTACCAGGAGTCTCTAATTTGTAAGATAACGAAAAAAGTGGGTTTTTGGTAAGCTATATTTAGCTCACAGTCCCTCAACCGAAAAGGACATCCTCCACAAACAGATCTGGAAGAATTTAATACCCAATCTATCCCAGTCTTTGAAACCTACATCGGTCATAGAAGGTGTAAAAAATAATTAGAAAAAATTGGTTTAGAAAGAGAAAATCGCAATAAACCAAAGTATTTTCTAAATTGTAAGCAGATCCACAAAGTATGCTTAACTACCAATTTGCCAGTTAGTTTATTTAAACATAAAGGAAGTGATGATCCAAGAAGAGAAATAATAGATTTTTATTAACAGAGTTAGCTTCGAAAGAGACCCCATACTGGACATACCTTACGGTTAATGCAATATGACCAAAACGTAGAGTTCGTATATTGACTGCTCAGTGATAAAACCTAAAATTTGGTAAAGCTAAACCTCCATTCTTTTTAACTTTTGAAAGTGAACTTTATTTAATCGAGAATGTTTGTTTTTCCATATATACAAAGATAGAATTGAATCAAGAGAATCAAAAAGGACAAGAATAAAACGGATAAGGCCTGAAAAAGGTATATAAATTTTGGCAGGATATTCATTTTAATAGAGTTAATTCAACCAATCAACGAGAGAAAGAGAGGCGGCCAGTTTGATAGTGCCCTTTTCACATAATTGAATAGGGTAAGACACTTTCTTTAAGTAGGTGTTTATAATTCTTAGTAATTTTTGCAGTCAAATAAGGTAAATTGATTTCTTACAATTGTAACGAGATCTGAAGGTTTATTCAATATGGACTGTTCCTTTAAAAAGAGATAGCGTGCGTGTGCTATTTACGAGAGGAAGAGACACAGAGAGAGAGAGAGCAACGAACAGCCTATGAGTTGTTATAGAAACTGAAGGACAGAACTATATGATGGACAGCTGTGTTCAGCAGTTGTGGAATATATAGAAGGTCAACTGGCTTTGTAATCACACACACACACACACACACACACACACACACACACACACACACACACACACACACACACACACACACACACACACACGGAAGATACTGACGAAACGGAAACTGGATGAGCTTTGTGCGCCCGCGGCAAGGGCGAGTTTTTGCTCACAGTCTGGAAAAGGGGTGACCGGTGGGGAGCTATTAGTGTGTTTAACCTTTGTCTGGGTTGACAGCTTTACTGCGTGAAAACGGCACTCTCTTTTGTGTGGTCACAGTCGGTGACTTCAACAAGTTTTCAGGAGCAGGAGGATGACGTGGAAGATTCGACGGCATCGGCACTGAGAAGACAAATCACATCTATCTGTCTTCAATCTACTCATTTCAATATCATGAACTGAACTGAATTCATACCTCTATCATCGTAAGACTGTATCATTTATCACCTGAGCTGGGAGAAGTTTAGGAACTTTATTTACTTGCTTATATATGCATAAACTCTGCTAAACCTGTTTACTTTATCTTGTTTTATATTACTTTATTACGTAGTTACTAATAAAGTATATTTTTAATACAAACGTTTGTAGAAGACTCAGACTCTAGGTGTGTTTCCATTTCTGCTGGTCCTTTTAATCTGTTATGGGGTACGTAACTCAATTTTAAAAAGGTCAGAATTAATTGATACTTGATTATTCAAGGGGAAAAGTTCAGTCTTATGTAAATTCGATTTATTTCCTGAAAACTAGCTGAAACAGGAGAGTAAAGAAAGCGTAGGAGGTAACGAGGTCTCAACATTAGAAATAAAAAGCAATGGATCATTAGCATAGCGCGAAACTTTTGTGGGTAGTACCTCTCGTAAAATACCAGTCATATCACTAGATTCTCGAAAAGCAATAGTTAAGGGTTCTAAAGCCAGATAAAAGAGCAAAGGGCTCAAAGGCCATCCTTGTGTTACGTACCCCGTAACTGGGTGTCTGACCAGCAGAGAAAGACGAATCCGTTGGAGTCTGGTGGGTACCAAACTAAAGGTGTTTATTAGTAAACTACACATACGATATCAAAAATGCAAATTTACATATAAAACAGTTAGCAGAAATAAACCTAAAAGTGTAGGAATAATAATAATCAATAATAAACAAGCTCTATTGATGTCTAGGGGTAAATGAATTGTCATAGGAAAGTATAGAGTTCAGTTCATAAATGCTGAAGTAGTTATGGTTGTTGTATTGAAATCGTTGGAGAGAGAGAGACAGAGCGAGCGAGCGAGATGTAACAGCAACAGCAGCCAAACCTTCCTTTGCTTTACTAATCCGTCGTATCGTCGTGGTCATTCAGTTTATGACCCCTCTGTTCTTCAGCTAGACTGTTCTTCTGTGGTGGACTCGTCACTCTGGCATGAGTGGACACACACACAAGTCCCCACCGGTCCTGCTGTAACACTGTGAGTTTTACCGACCGATCTCCTGGTTCGGTCTTTGAAGCCCCCACCTTTCTGTGGGTTCCCAACAATCAGTCAGTGTCGACTGGTGTGTCTGAAGGGTGTCTCTCCAGACCTGTCTTTTTATCCCCACTCACGGGGTCTCAGCTATCCATCAACTCTGAATGACTTTGCCTATCAAATCAGTCCACTCCTGCTGACTCCTGAGGAATGTTAACGAGCAAAATACAGTGGAAGGTAAATAATCCAGGAAGAGTCATAATATAGTAAATCAACAGTCTCTCTCCCCCTCTTATCTGTAGCAGATGTTCTTGCCTGGGCTTTATCTCTCTCTCAATAGTAGCATAACAACAGCAATAGTTCGTGGTTCTCAGAGGGGGGGGGGGGGAATGGTTAACTCTACACCCCATTGACCATCAGGTCTGTTCATCACTCCTAACACCCCCATCCTTCTGGAAATGTACACCAGTGTGAAAATTAACTAATAAAGCATATTACTGAATTACAGAGTTTAACAAAATACAGAAGTGGTCTTAATTACAAGAAAAATACAGATACACTTTCAAATTAATATCTGGATAAACAATCAGCAATTACTCCCCTTTACATGTTGTATTTTAATATCGAATTCCTGTAACAACAAACTCCAACTTAATAACCTCCTATTTTTATTTTTCATGTTAGCCAAAAATACCAAAGGGTTGTGATCAGTTTAACTTAGGTGCATATTACAAAGCGTGAACCAATACATGTGTGATTATACTGTGGTACATTACAGAAATTTGTGCAAATACTAATCTCTATTTTACTTTCAAACTTAACATTCAATCTTCCATGATGTTGTCTTTATTATTCACATGCTTTGTTCAAAAAAAAAATCAAATTCCCGCAAAACCAGATCATGTTATTCAAAGTGGCATTTGGTCAACCCTTTGCCTCTTTTCCACTTAACTCTCACGTGGTTAGCTTGCTCACCAGTTCGGAACAGGCCTTCACAGACTCCTTTCACAGGAGCTATCTTATCACCAAACTAAGCCCAGTTGCTGAACTTCCACACCACTCATTAATTATAAGCAGGTCATTAATTTTATCTTCAGGATCTTTAATTCCGTTAGTTTCTCGTTTAACATCTGCAGGTGATCCCTCTTGGTCAAAACAACACTTTAAGTTCTGCCTCTCCAAATCACATCCTTGAGCAACATCACCAAGTTGTTTATCTTTTAAATTCCAAAACAAACCGTAATTAATTCACAAGCACCTTTTTAGCAAGCCACTGTTTAGTTACCGGTCCCTTCACTTTTGTCCAACAGTTCTGACACCAAACTCGACCTTAAATTTTCTTTATTCAAAAGTTTAGGAACAATACTTTTCCCTTTCCCTTCAATAATATTCACATCACCAGCTTTCATCTCGTTACCAACTTTAACACAAGTGACTGAGAATTCTCACTTTGCCCCCGGTGCCACTGTTAACCCTTTCTTCACTGAACCAAGTCTATCTGTCTCAAAAGAACTGCATTCCTTTTCAACTAAATCAGATACCTCAGACCTTTTCTGACCTTCAACACCAGGTTCAGTACCTTGTGACTCCACATCCTTCACATCCTGTACACAAGCAAACGGGACATCTGCCTCTCCTAGGCTTCCAATACCAGTCCCTTTTTCAAATTCTAAGTTCCCCTGATCCTCCCAGTTACTCTCTGGGCAACTCCCCTTCGGAGTAAACTCAACCTTGCGGGTTAAAACAACCTGGCTTGCTACCCAGCAGACTCCCTCAAGGCAGCGGCATCCTTTTCATCTAGGACTGCCCTTACATCGTTCGGAACACTCTTAAATCCTCAACTGAAAACAGCTCTGTCAAACCAGACAGATCATCCGTGTCCAACCCTGGACCTTCTAACTGCCTCATCTGTTTCTTATCTTTACTCTGTGCCTCCATAACTCCTTCCTCACTCCTAAGTGTCCACCTAGGGGTATTTTGTGAGCCAAGCTCGAAATTTCGTTCCTTGACAACACTAAATCTGCTTCGTCTCCTTACTTTCCTTAGCTCCACTATTCTTTTCCTTCTCCGGTAACCCCTTTTCATACAAGGTCGGCAAAAATGTCTCCGCTAAATCAACCCTGGATTTCATTTTAAACTATTTCCTTTCTCAGCCGCCTTTCTAGACATGCTGCGAGTGATTGCGCATGCGGGATAAATCTTGGAATCTATGGGCGTGTCCTCAGCACTTACAGGCTTACTTGTTAATTTCACTGCTGAATACACGTCACCACCTGCCAGATCGTTACCAAGTAGGACGTCCACGCCGTCCATCGGTAGTTTCGACTGGTCCAGGTACCAGGTCACATTCCAGACACATCCTGTGCAAGGGTACGGCCTCGATTCCTTTCCCGATACCTCTTAACACAACCTCCCCAGACTCAGTCTCAGGACCGAAGTCTAACATCTTCCTTAAAATCAATGACTGTCCATCCCCAGTATCTCTCCAGATCCGCACTGGAATTGGGCTTTCTCCTTCCTTCACAGTTACTGTCCCTTCCGAGATAAACTTCTCACGCCCCTCTTGTGCTCTACCTACCTTTGCCTTCCTCATCGATCTGCTGACCGACTCAATGCAACCAGTCGGAACTGCTATTTTCCCTTTTCCTGTCTCCTCCTTCGGAGCAAAGCACTTAGATGCTATATGACCAGCTTTTCCCGCAATTATAACACGTAAAGCTAGGAACCTTCCTGCAGCCTGTTTTTCCTCCTCCTTACCTTTTTCACTAGCAAGTATCCTGCCATTTACTTTGTACTCTGCCTTGGAGTTTGTCCTTCCAAAGTGTACCACCTCACACTTCTCCGGGTTGAACTCCATCTGCCACTTCTCAGCCCACTTCTGCATCCTATCAATGTCTCACTGTAATCTTCGACAATCCTCTATACTATCTACAACACCACCAACTTCTGTGTCGTCTGCGAACTTGCCAACCCACCCTTCTACCCCCTCATCCAGGTCGTTAATAAAAATCACAAAAAGTAGAGGTCCCAGAACAGATCCTTGTGGGACACCACTAGTCACAACCCTCCAATCTGAATGTACTCCCTCCACCACAACCCTCTGCCTTCTGCAGGCAAGCCAATTCTGAATCCACCTGGCCAAACTTCCCTGGATACCATGCCTTCTGACTTTCTGGATAAGCCTACCGTGTGGAACCTTGTCAAATGCCTTACTAAAATCCATGTAGATCGCATCCTCTGCACTACCCTAATCTATATGCCTGGTCACCTCCTCAAAGAACTCTATCAGGCTTGTTAGGCACGATCTGCCCTTCACAAAGCCATGCTGACTGTTCCTGATCAGACCATGATTCTCTAAATGCCCATAGATCCTATCTCTAAGAATCTTTTCCAACAGCTTTCCACCGCAGACGTGAGGCTCACTGGTCTATAATTACCTGGACTATCCCTACCACCTTTTCTGAACAAGGGGACAACATTGACTCCCTCCAATCCTCCGATACCATTCCCGTGGACAACGAGGACATAAAGATCCTAGCCAAAGGTTCAGCAATCTCTTCACTTGCCTCGTGGAGCAGCCTGGGGAATATTCCGACAGGCCCCGGGGACTTATCCGTCCTAATGTATTTTAACAACTCCAACACCTCCTCTCCTTATATCAACATGCTCCAGAACATCAACCTCACTCATATTGTTCTCACCGTCATCAAGTTCCTTCTCAGTGTGGAATACCGAAGAGAAGTATTCATTGAGGACCTCACTCACTTCCACAGCCTCCAGGCACATCTTCCCACTTTTATCTCTTATCGGTCCTACCTTCACACCTGTCATCCTTTTGTTCTTCACATAATTGAAGAATGCCTTGGGGTTTTCCTTTACCCTACCCTCAAGGGCCTGCTCATGTCCCCT
Organism: Hemitrygon akajei; assembly: GCF_048418815.1. Lineage (NCBI taxonomy): Eukaryota > Metazoa > Chordata > Chondrichthyes > Myliobatiformes > Dasyatidae > Hemitrygon > Hemitrygon akajei. Next base: position 29,299,262 of record NC_133147.1, read on the forward strand.
TCTTGCTCTTCTCAGCCCCTTCTTAATCTCCTTTCTTGCCACCCTATATTCCTCAATAGACCCATCTGATCCTTGCTTCCTAAACCTCATGTATGCTCTATTCTTCCACCTGACTAGATTTTCCACCACTTGTCACACGTGGTTCCTTCACCCTACCATTCTTTATCTTCCTCACCGGGACAAATTTATCCCTAGCATCCTGCAAGAGATCCTTAAACATCGACCACATGTCCATAGTACTTTTCTCTGCAAAAAACATCATCCAATTCACATCCGCAAGTTCTAGCCTTATAGCCTCATAATTTCCCTTCCCCAATTAAAAATTTTCCTGTCCTCTCTGATTCTATCTTTTTTTCATGATAATGCTAAAGGTCAGGGAACGGTGATCACTGTCCCCCAGATGCTCACCCACTGACAGATCTGTGACCTGACCCGGTTTGTTACCTAATACTAGATCTAGTATGGCATTCCCCCTAGTCAGCCTGTCAACGTACTGTGACAGGAATCCGTCCTGGACACACTTAACAAACTCTGCCCCATCTAAACCCTTGGAACTGATCAAGCGCCAATCAATATTAGGGAAGCTAAAGTCACCCATGATAACAACCCTGTTATTTTTGCACCCTTTCCAAAATCTGCCTCCCACTCTGCTCCTCGGAATCTCTGCTGCTACCATGGGTCCTATAGAATACCCCCAGTAGAGTTTACTGCTCCCCTCCTGTTCCTGACTTCCACCCATGCTGACTCAAAAGAGGATCCTGCTACATTACCCACCCTTTCTGCAGCTGTAATATTATCCCTGACCAGTAATGCCACCCCTTCCCCCCCCCCTCTATCCCTTTTAAAGCACTGAAATCCAGAAGATTGAGAATCCATTCCTGCCGTGGTGCCAGCCAAGTCTCCGTAATGGCGTCTGAATACACGCGGTATAAACAATAAGGTAGTGGAACTTGTGGCACAGTAACGCGTTTAACACGCATGAAGTTGTGTGTATCACTAAATCACAACTCTAAGAAACTTATAGCTGGGAGCTTCACGTCCGACGGAACACATTGTATCGAAAGTATAGGCAAAAGGGGCTGGGTTGGTGCTATTGATAAAAATGAAATCAAATCACTAAAAAGATGACACAGGCTTAGAAGGTGCTGAATCGTGGCGGGTTGAGCGAAGGAAATACAAGGGCAAAGGGTGTTTATATACAGATACCCAAGAAGTAGTAAGGATGAGGTCAAAGAAAATACATGGCAACAGGGACAATGTACAATAGCCATGAGGGATTTCAATAGGCAAGTAGATTGAGAAAATAAGTTGTGCTGGACCCCAAGAAGGAGGAATTTCTAGAACGTCTCAAGATGGCCTTTTTAAAGCAGTTCGTGTTTTGAGTCCACTAGGGGACCAGCTATTCTCGATTGGCCATTGTGCAATGAACGGGATTTCATGAGAGAGCTAAAGGTGAAAGAGACTTTCGGGGAAAATTGATCATAATATGACAGAATTCGGAGAGATATTTGAGAAGCAGAAGCTTAAGTCAATCTGTCGGTATTACACTGGAGCAAAGGGAATTACAGTGGCATGAGAGAGGAGTTGGCTTGATTGATTGGGAAAAAACACTGGTAGGGATGACGGCTGAGCAGCAATAGCTCGAAATTCTGGAATTCAGAAGGATATATATATCTCAAAGAAGGATATATATATCTCAAAAAGGAAGAAGTATTCTATAGGCAAGCGGACATTACTGTGGTTAACATGAGAAGTCAAAGCCATCATAAATGCCGAAGAGACGGCATATAATAGAGAAGAAAATGGGAAGTTAGAGTATTAGGATGCTATTAAAAGCTGACAGAAGGTAACTAAAATGTCATGAAGATAAAGAAAAAGTACAAAATGGAGCGACCAATAATATGGAAGAGGATACCAGTTTCAGATATGAAAGTTTCTTCAAATACATAAAGTTTAAGAGAGATGTGAAACTGGATATTGGACGATATTGGACCGCTGGAAAACGATGCTAGATAGATTCTAATAGGAGACAAGGAAATGGCGGACGAACAGAAATAAGTATTTTTACATCATTCTACCTGAGCAGTGTGCCACAATTTCTAGAGTGTCAGGGGTTAAGTGTGTGAAGTTGCATTACTAGCGAGACGTTTCTTGGGAAACCGAAAGATTTGAGGGTAGATAAGCTACCTGGACCAGATGATATTATGCCCAGGGTTCCGAATGACAAGGCCGAAGATCTTGTAGAGGCAATAGTAATGATCGTTCAAGAATCTCCAGTTTATAGAAAGGTTCTCCTAGAATAGTAATGAGCACATATCACTTCACTCGTCAAGAAGAGAGAGAGGCAGAAGAAACGAAATTATGGGCCAGTTAGTCTGTTCTCAGTGGCTGGGAAGATGTTGGAGTTAACTGTTAAGGATGTGGTTTCGGGGGTACTTGGAGGAACTTGATGAAATTAGGCCGCAGTTAGCATGGGAAAATCATGCATGACAAATCTGTTGGGATTCTTTGAAGACATCACGGGCTGGACAGACAAAGGCGAATTAGTGGACACAGTCTACTTCGATTTTCTAAAGGCATTTAAGAAGGTGAGGCTGTTACCAAGTTATGTACATATGCTATTGCAGAGAAGATGCAGGCATGGATAAAGCTGTGACTAATGGGCAAGGCAAAGTATGGAAATAAAGGGAGCCTTTTCTGATTGGCTGCTGGTAACATCTGGTGTACTACGTGCTCTGCGGTGGGTGCGCTTCTCTTTACGTTGTATATCAATGACATGGATGATGGAACTGATAGCTTGGTTGCAAAGTTCGCGCAAGCTACGGTGACTGGTGGTGGAGCATGTGATTTCGAGGAATTGGGGAAGCTAGAGATGAACTTTAATAGAATAATAGAATGGGTAAAGAAGTGTCAGTTGGAATACAGTGTCGGGAATGGTATGATCATAAAAGTTTAGTATGGTTTCTAAATGGAGAGAAAATTCAAATTGGGGAGGTGGAAAAAGACTTGGGAGTTGTGCAGGATTACCTAACTGTTAATTTGCAGGCTTATTCGGTGGTGAGGGAGACAAATGCGATTTCAGTATTGTTACATGCCCAGTAGTTGCATTTACTGTGAGTGTCAATTTAAGAAGCGCATGAGTGAGGCGGGGCTATGGTATCAGTATAACAAGCTGCGGCGGACCGCTGGGATTTTGAGTTGTAAAAAGAGGGAGAGAGAGAGAGAGAGAGAGAGAGAGAGAGAGAGGAGAGAGGAGAGAGAGGAGAGAGAGAGAGAGGAGAGAGAGAGAGAGAGAGAGAGAGGAGAGAGAGAGAGAGAGAGAGAGAGAGAGAGAGAGAGAGAGGAGAGAGAGAGAGAGAGAGAGAGAGAGGAGAGTTGGGTTGACCAAATGCACACTTTGAATAAGATGTGTGACTGTCACTTCACATAGTCCGTATGTGGATTTTTGTTGTTTTTTGGAATATCCTGTGGGACCGCTGTTGTTAACCCTTACCTGGATTCGGGAGTGTTATGTGGTAACCACTTGGAAGAAAGGATATTTCGTGACTGTCACCTGGTGATATTTCGATGTGGATTTCGGAACGACTCGACGGATAAGATCTTCGGCGACTGTTATTTCGTTTGCCCAGCATGGAATCTGTGGAATACTTAGTAATTGCCTCCTCTCTACATTTTAACGTGGATTTACAAATCTCTCCCATCATTTATTTCGTGGACTACTGGACCTTTCTACTTTGCCAACTGAATCTTGCAACTTTAATAATTGTTCCTAAACTTGACTGTTTGGGAGTCAGACACACATATACGCACAACACTGTTAACTTCTGTTTATTTCGTTTGAGTTTTTATATTTTGAGTAGATACTAATAAATATAGTGGTTATAACATTGAAGCCTGACACAATGTGTGATCTGTTGCTGCTGGTACGTAACAAACCTGGGTGCTAGACCGCGATTTTGAACAAAATTTGAGCTTATTGATTGATTGATTATCAATCTGATTGGTTAATTCCTGTTTGATTGACAGGGGTTGGTGACAAAGGTGAGGATGAAGGGAAGCAATTAAAGGAGAATCAGTCTGGCCTTACCTGTCACTATTGTAAGAAACCTGATCATGTTATGGCTAATTGTTTCCTCTTAAAGAAGAAGAAGGAAAAGGAGGTAGTTCGATACCCCTGTATTCAACACATTGAAACACCTATAAACCCACAGGGTTCGGGACATTCTGATGAAGCTCTGTCCGGCGCTGTGAAGTCTGACCTGGTCAGGAAAAAGTTCATTCCTTTTGTGTCAGAGCGGTTTGTTTCAGTGAATGAGGGGTCATCCCCGGTTCCAGTGAAAATTCTTCGAGATACCGGAGCTTCTCAGTCACTCTTGTTAGACAACATTCTGGGGTTTAGTGATGAGACCGCCACTGCTGAGGTAAATCATATTCAAGGCATTGGGGCTGACATTGTTTCTGTGCATCTGCATAAGGTAATTTTGAAGTCAGAGTTAGTTTCAGGACCTGTAAAGATAGGACTACCGCCCAGGCTACCGGTGCCAGGTGTTTCCTTGTTGTTAGGAACGACCTGGCAGTTGGTAGTGGTGTCCCTGCTGTGCAGCTGATGACTAAGCCAACGGGTGCCAATGACTGATGAACCAAAGATGGATTCTAATGTTTACCCATCCTGCGCAGTAGCTCGAGCTATGTCCAAGAAGCTTGCCAGTGCGGACGGTTCTGTGCAGAATGGTTCTGCTACCCATTATAGCCCAAATCAGGACTCAGGTTCTGGTGATTTGTTAGTGACTTTCCTTCTGTCATTACTGGAGAAGGATCCTTGTATTAGGTGTAACAATAAAGATTTGTCTTTGCCCAAGAAGGAGTTTATAGCAGAACAGACTAGAGACCCTGAGATTGTAGACTTGAGAGAAAAAGCTCTCGCAGGTGATGAGATTGAGAAAGTGCCAGTGGGGGTATTATTTCAGGGATGGAGTGTTAATGAGGAAGTGGAGGTCACCTGCTATTCCTGCAAGTGAGAACTCACCAGGGTGTAGTTCCTCAAGCCTATAGGAAAGAGATTTTAACTTTGGCCCATAGTATGCCCTTAGGTGGCCAATTGTGAATAAAATTGTGAAAATTTGAGGAAAGATTTTGCGACCTTTTGCCGAACTTGTCGCACTTCTCAGGTTGTGGGTAAACCTAATCACGTCACCCCAGTAGCCCCACTGCAGCCCATTCCTGCATTTGGTGAACCCTTTTCTAAAGTAATTGTGGATTGTCTTGGCCCATTGCCGAAGACTAAAGCAGGCCATCAGAATTTGCTAACCGTCATGTGCACAGCATCTAGATTTCCAGAAGCAATACCTCTCAGGCATATAAAGGTGAAAACTATGTCTAAGGATTTTATGAAGTTTTTCACTCTATTTGGCTTGCCTAAAGAAATTCAATCTGATCAAGGAAGTAATTTTATATCAGGATTATTTCTGCAGGTAGTTTACAAACTGAGAGCCAAGCAAATTACGTCGTCTGCGTACCTTCAGAATCCCAAGGGGCCTTAGAAAGATTTAATTCTACCCTCAAAACCAGGATAAATGCATTTTGTATTAAAAATGAGAAGGACTGGGATGAGGGAGTTCACTTGCTTTTATTTGCAGTAAGGGAGTCAGTGCAAGTGTCCCTAAGCTTTAGCCCTTTTGAACTGGTGTTTGGACACCGGCTCCGAGAACCTTCGGCATTAGTAATGGAACAGTGGGTCAACATTGACCAGCATATTAATTTTCTAGACGTGTTGAAATTCAAGGACAGATTGAAAGGGGCATGTGATTTAGCAAGAGAAAATTTTAAACCAGCCCGGGAAGGAATAAACAAGACAGAATGAGGTCATTCCAAGTAGAAATAAAGTGCTTGTGTTATTCCCCGTCCAGACCAGCCCTTTTCAAGAAAAAATTCATGGTCCTTCTGAGGTTGTGTCTAAGGTTAATGATGTGGATCGTCAAAACACCAGATAGGCGAGGGTCAACATAGCTTTGTCATGTAAACATGCTCAAACCGTATTATGAAAAACACAAAGCAGCTATGATCGTTGTTGGCAATAACAATGAGTCTGACCTTTCTGGTAACGTACTAGCTGATCCATCTGAAGCTTATTTTAAATCAAATATTGTTTTAGCCAGATTGACAAATTCGACTATTTTGGAAAATCTTGATGAGAAATTGGCTCATTTACAGCCACAGCAGAGGCAGCAGATGAAGCAGTTAATCATGAAATTTAGGGAGTTGTTCCCTAATGTCCCGAAAAGAAGAACAGTAGGATCACATGATGTAGATGTAGGCAATGCCAAACCCATAAAACAGCTCCAGGTCGCATGAATGTTGAAAAATGTAGACGTGCTGAACAAGAAATTGAGTATACGTTGGAAAATCGTATGATGAGGCATTTTACTTCAGATTGGAGTTCACCTTCAGTTATGGTACCTAAACCAGGTGGCAGTTCAGGATTTGCACTGATTACCGAAAGATGCGCTGCTATAAGAAAAACAGATGCTTATCCCCTCCCGAAAGTTGATGATTGTGTAGAAAAGATTGGAAAGGCGAGGTATCTTACAAAGATTGATTTGTTGAAAGGGTATTGGTGTGTTTCGTTAACGGATAGAGGTAGAGAAATCTCGGCATTTGTAACATCTTCTGGGTTGTATGAATATAATGTTCTGCCATTTGGAATGAAGAATGCTTCGGGAACATTCAGAGATTGATTAATTCTGTAAATCAAGGGTTAGAACACACAGATGCCTGCATTGATGATTTGGTCACAGGGAATATCACCTGGGAAGCCCATATCTCTGCAGTGGAACAGCTCTTTGAAAGGCTCTGAAAGGCCAACCTTACAGTTAATTTAGCTAAGAGTGGATTTGGGCCATGACACTGCGACCTATCTTCGTTATGTTGTAGGTCAGGGTATGGTTAAGAGGAATCCATTTTCAACAATAGAGCTTGATTTTGCAGGAGTGTGATCTCATGATAACTCACATTAAAGGCAAGGATAATATAATTGCCGATTGTCTGTTCAGATGTTAAGTTTGCGATGTATTTTTTAATAGTGGAGTGGAATTTACTATTTGTATACGCTTCTCTAATATGTTATATAAGTCTTCTATAAGATAACCGCTAATGTATTGTTTCACATACTGTAGTTTACATTAAAAATGTTGCTCATCCAGACCAAAATTTTCCTTTTAAGGGGTGGTGTTACATGCCCACGTATTTCATTTACTGTGAGTGTCACTTTATGAAACGCCTGAGTGAGGTGGGATTATGGTATCAGTATAACAAGCTGCGACGGATCGCTGGGATTTTCAGTTGTAAGGAAGGAGAGAGAGAGAGAGAGAGCGAGAGAGAGCGAGAGAGAGAGAGAGAGAGAGAGAGAGAGAGAGAGAGAGAGAGAGAGAGAGAGAGAGAGAGAGAGAGAGAGAGAGAGAGAGAGAGAGAGAGAGAGAGAGAGAGAGAGAGAGAGAGGGGGGGGCTTTGGACTACAAGCTGTCAGTAGGAGCTTGTTTGAAATGGATAAAGTCTGATACTTTTTCACGCCCAAAAGGCCCAACGGCACACCGTGCATCAGATGTGTGACTTTTACTTTGTATGTGGATTTTTGTTGGAATATCCTGTGAGACCACTGTTGTTAACCCTTACCTGGATTCGGGTGTGTTATGTGGTAACCACTTGGAAGAAAGGATATTTCGTGACTGTCACCTGGTGATATTTCGATGTGGATTTCGGAACGACTCGACGGATAAGATCTTCGGCGGCTGTTATTCCGTTTTCCCAGCATGGAATCTGTGGAATTCTTCGTAACTGCCTTCTCTCTACATTTTAACGAGGCAAGGGATAGGAACAGGCAGAACCCCTGCCGGGCCACGGCCCATCGGCCGGACCCGCCCGACGAACCCCCGCGGGGCCACGGCAGGTCGACCAAACGCACCGGAAAGAAGCAAGGGATAGGAACGGGCATAGGTCCAGGTGGACCAACACAACAGACATGACAACGGGTAATTCGGAAACGGCCGGCAGACAGCGCGACCGAGCGAAAACAAAACCGAGCGGAGAAACGGGACCAGCGCATGGGAAGAAAGGTGGGAGATCGGACCAACCCTGGCAGTACTGGTACGGGCAGAGAAGCATGGTGAAGAATAGGTCTGAGCCGGGCGGGATAACAGAATGCAAGACGAGTTCGGAGCCGGCGGACAAACAGGAAACAGAATAAAACGACCACCCGTCCGGTCCCAGTCCCCAAGGCCCCTTATAAACACCTGCTGCTCAATGAGTTACAGGTGTGTCTGCTTGAACCAGGAGGGTCCTAACAAGATCACGGGTGACGGGAGGGACAACTGCAGGACCCGGAGTCCGGAACCCCCGGTCCGGCTCAAAACCCAGAACGCGGTTCCTGATCGGACCCTGACACAAGGATAATATAATTGTAGATTGTCTGTTCAGATGTTAAGTTTGCGATGTATTTTTTAATACTGGAGTGGAATTTACTATTTGTATACGCTTCTCTAATATGTTATATTAGTCTTCTATAAGGTAACCGTTAATGTATTGTTTCACATACTGTAGTTTGCAGTAAAAATGTTGTTCATCCAGATCAAAATTTTCCTTTTGAGGGGTGGTGTTACGTGCCCACTTGTTTCATTTACTGTCAGTGTCACTTTAAAAAACGCCTGAGTGAAGCGGGACTATGGTATCAGTATAACAAGCTGTGACGGATCGCTGGGATTTTCAGTTGTAAGGAAAGGGAGAGGGGGGGGGGGGGGCTTCGGACAGCAAGCTGTCAGTAGGAGCTTGTTTAAAATGGATAAAGTCTGATACTTCTCCACGCCCAAAAGGACCAACGGCACACCGTGCATTAGATGTGTGACTTTTACTCCGTATGTGGATTTTTGTTGGAATATCCTGTGGGACCGCTGTTGTTAACCCTTACCTGGATTCGGGAGTGGTATGTGGTAACCGTTTGGAAGAAAGGATATTTTGTGACTGTCACCGTGAATATTTCGATGTGGACTTCGGAACGACTCGACGGATAAGATCTTCGGCGACTGTTGTTTCGTTTGCCCAGCATGGAATCTGTGGAATTCTTCGTAACTGCCTTCTCTCTACATTTTAGCGTAGATTTACAAATCTCTCACATCATTTATTTCGTGAGTTACTGGACCTTTCTACTTTGCCATCTGACTCTCAAGACTTAACTAATTGTTCTAAACTTGACTGTTTGGGAGCCAAACACACCTACACGCATAACATTGTTAACTTCAGTTTATTTCGTTTGAGTTTATAAATTTTGAGTAGATAGTAATAAAGATAGTGGTTATAACATTGAAACCTGACTCAATGTGTCATCTATTGCTGCTAGTACGTAACAGTATTCTCTTCAAGAGGAATTACATTTAAAAGCAAGGATATAATATTGAGGCTCAATAAAGTATTGGGGAGGCCTGACTTGCAGTATTGTTAGTCATTTCCTGTCCTTGGGAACGAATGTGCCAACTCTGGAGAGAGTTCAAAGGAAGCTCACGATAATGATTCCAGGTTTGAGCAGGTTTTCATATGGAGAGATTTTGTTGGCCCTTGGCCTTTATTCACTGGATTTCAGAAGAGTGAGGGGTGACCTCAAATGTTGAGAGGGCTCGATAGAGTGAATGTGAAGCAGAAATTTGCTGTGTTGGGAGAGTATAAGATAGACGTCCATACTATCAGAACGGAGTTGGAAAGGAATTTCGTTAGGAAGAGAACGGAAGTTGTGGAATTCGTTGCCAGGAGTCGGAGGAAGGCACGTGTTTACGTTATGCAAGATAGAGCTTGATAGACTCTTGATTGGTCAGGGATAAGGGGAGAACGTAGTGGATTGGGGCTAAGATTGTAAATGGATCAGTCATTGGAAATGGCGGAACAGCCTCGATGGACCAAATGGCCCAATTCTGCCCGTGTTTCACATTGTAAAGTTTTATAGAAGTGAGAAATCTCGTTCCTAACTCCTCTTACAATGGAAAAGACTCATTTATGTCGAGAGCAGTCAGTTCGGATTTGCAACAGCATCTTCTCCACGATCTCCATCAGCACAGATGGCTGTACGCCGATACCTCGACTCTACTCGGGATACTCATGTGATTGTGTGCCGAAGCACGGCACCAAAGCCAGATTCAAGTGTGCTGACAACACCACTGACGTATTCCGAATCAAATGCGGAGACGAATCAGCATGTCGGAGAGAGTTAGAAAATCTGGCTGAGTTTTGCCATAAAAACAGCCTCTTTCTCAATTGCAGCATGACCAATGAGTTTGTTATTGACAAGTTGGAGGAAACTGGAGGTCCACGAGCCAGTCCTAATCAAAAGATCAGAGTTGAATAGAATCAACACCTTTACTGTTAACGTTTCCGAGTACTTGTCCCGATCCCAGCACGTCAGCACATTTACGAAGGAAACATGGTAGGGCCTCTACTTCGTTGGGAGTTTGTGGAGATTCTGCATGGCATCCAGAGCTTTGACTAGCGACTATAGATTTTTTAGTGGACAGTGTATTCACCGGCTTCAACCCAGCCTGGTATGCAAATACCAATAGCGTTGAACGGAAAATCCTTCCAACAGTAGTAGTGGATACGGTCCAGTCTGTAATAGTCCCTCCTCACCTTTGGGCACTTCTGTATGAAGCGTGGCCGCAGGAACGCGGCATCCATCATCAGAGTCTCTCCAGCATCGAGGACATGCTCTCATTTATCTGCTGCCAGCTGGACCAAAGTAGAGGAACTTCATGACGCGCACTACCAGGTTCAGAAACAGTTATTACCCCTCAACATCAGGGTATGGTCTTATGGAGGTGTAGCGTCCTTGAAAACGACTCCGTTGATTATGAAATCTGCACAGAGTTGTGGTGCCTGACGTCATCCGCACTGGTAATGATCCTGATTGTCGCACAGTAATATCTATTCCTGAACCTGCGCGAGTGGGACCTATGGTTCTGCGCCGCCTGCCCGTTGGTAGAATCGAGAAGGGAGCGAGAACCAAATACAAGAGGAAACTTGCCTTGTTGGGCTATGAGTCTGATGCTGATAGCGGGATTTGGGCGGTTACTTGCAACAGGAATACTACAGATATAGTGCTCTGAAAGGCCTTTGGTGTGTTATGTGACAACAGGTTTCACGTCGCTGACCATGAAAATTCTGGCGGTGACTGAGGGCAACAAGCACGCATTCACAACACTTTTATATTGGCCACTCTGGTTAATGAAAAAGTGAGGAATGTTGTGGAAATATCAGAAGTTATGACAAAAGGGTAAGAGTTTATTCTACGCAGCAATGAATTCAAGCTGAATAGGACTGCACGGGATCAGAATTAGCCGCCGTAGTTATGATCACCATGCGTGAGCATTTGAAAGAACGTAGTTTATACTCCAGCAGGCTTAGAAAGTAAGGTCAATATTGCGATTAAAAGTAGTTTTTATTGAAGAGGCACAGAGACAAGTTCTGGGGAAGTTGGAGCATATATGAGTCTAAGGGATATAAAGAGCTGAGAGTAATGGTGAATGTTATTTATAGTCCAACAGTGTTGCATTAGGAATTTTGGACGGTCAATTTATAAAGCAGCTTACGATGTAACAAGCTACTTTATATCCGGTGTTGTGGGAAAATCCTTCAAGCGGATTTCAAACTTAGTGTAGTGTTTGGAGTCCTGCATGCTTCAATGACCGGGAGATTTTTGTTGGCTTGAGTCAAGACCTTATGCTTTGACTCTTGATAAGGTCACTCATGCAGAACAGGGCAAAGGTAGAGGCCAGACTTAGAATTGTCCACAGGTTTCGAAGGCTCGGGACTCATTCCTGATCTATTATTGTTGGTACGTAACAGAGTAGTCAGCAACCAGTGTGTTTCAGTAGACACAAAGTACACTGCAGATGCTGTGGTCAAATCAACACGTAGAAACAAGCTGGATGAACTCAACAGGTCGGACAGCATTCATTGAAATAAGCAGTCAACGTTTCAGGCCGAGACCCTTCGTCAGGACTGAAGAAGGAGGGGGCAGCGGCCCCATAAAGAAGGTGGGGAAGGGTGAAAAACCAATCAGAAGAAAGATCAAGGGATGGGGAGGGGAAGCAGGGAGGGCCTAGGCAGGAGATGTGAAGAAGGAATCTAAGGGGAAAGCACTATGGGTAGTAGAAGAAGGCAGAATCATGAGAGAGGTGATAGGCAGCTAGAAGAGGAGACAGAGTGAAGGCGGGATGAGGAAGGGAGAGGGAGGGAATTACCGGAAGTTGGTGAATTTGATGTTCATACCAAGGGGCTGGAGACTACCCAGACGGTATATGAGGTGTTGCTCCTCCAACCTGAGTTTGGCCTCATCATGGCCGTAGAGGTGGCCATGTATGGACATATCCAAATGGGACTATGAAGCAGACTTGAAGTGGGTGGCAACCGGTACATCCTGTCTGTTGTGGCGGACGCAGCGGAGGTGCCAGGCAGTATCACTGAAAAGAGTACAGTCGTCGTTTCGGGCTGAGACCCTTCAGCAGATCCCTTTCCAGAGATGCAGCATGGCCTGCTGAGCTCTTCCTGCAATTTTTGTGTGTATTTGCCCCCTAACTCTCAACTCATGTCCTCTTGTTTGAATCTCCCCTACTCTCAATGGAAAAAGCCTATCCACGTCAACTCGGTCCATCCCCCTCATTATTTTAAATACCTCTATAAAGTCCCCCCTCAACCTTCTACGCTCCAAAGAATAAAGACCTAACTTGTTCAGCCTATCCCTGTAACTTAGGTGCTGAAACCCAGGTAAAATTCTGGTAAATCTCTCTCTGTACTCTCTCTAATTATAGGACATCTTTCCTATAATTCGGCGACCAGAACTATACACAATACCGTTCCCGTCTTCAGGCGATAATGCGTTCCCTCATTTCGTGAACCGAGTACAACGGAGATCCGATTCTTATACCCGGACTCTCGGATGATGTATATGCGTGTGTTCAGTGGATCGATGATCAGTCGATTAATAGATAAATCCACCAAATTAAGAATCATACCAGCATCACCCTGTTCGTTGGTTGAGAAGCCGTTATTCATCCGGTGATATAAATTTAATTCTGCCAATGTAAATATCACAACAAAAACACTTTATTCGCTGGCACATTTGAGGAAATTAAGCTCGCTAGTGTTGGTGGAAAACGGGATCCGAGCGCACAGGCAGCCGGACACGCAGACCTTTGATCAGATCTGCAGATAATTATGAAACATTTATGTAACTAAATAACAAAATATACAAATCAACTTACGTTTTATCTGCAGAGTCGGCCATTCAATGTGACCAGATGTTTCACTCCTTTCTTCATCTCTTCCCTGAATTTCCTCTGGGACAGTGTGTAGATACACGTGTTGGTGCAGGTGCAGAGAAATTGCAACATGTACCCAAATTCTTGCAGGATAAATGACGGTGAATTAAGATATCTGTTTGTATAAAAGTAATTTTGAGTCTGCCAGATCATAGTAGAGACTATAAAGGGGATCCACATTAGAATGAAATTTGCTGATAGAGCGAACAGCAAAATCATTGATTTTCTCCGGTTAGCCACCTCTGAATCCTCCTTAATGACATTGATGCTCCGGAATCCTCGGCGGATTCTGTTTGCGGCGATGATATGACTGATTGTTAAAGCATTGAACAATAGAATTAAACCGATTGGCAGTAAAGGTGTAATGATACCATCAAACATCTGGTAAACTTTCCACACTGGTGAACTAACGTAATCTGCACTGTCAGTGCAGTGCCATTGAACTTTGTCAATAATCACGACAGGAGCTACTGTAAAGTAAAATGGAAAACACCTCAGGCAGCTCCCTATGCCCACAATCATCACCACTATAATCGCCGTTCTCTCGGTGCAAACTCGCTTCCGCAGCTTTTGGCTACAAATTGCAATACATCGATCAAATGTGAAAGCCACTGTCAGCCAAACAGAACAGTCCGTGGCTGCGAGCCGAAACACAAATGTCAGAGCACAAATCGGAGTGATGAACAAAACATTGGCAAAACCGTAAATATTATTGATCCGCTCTAGTACAACGCCTATGATAACACCCATTAAATCAGCAGTTGCCATTGCTACGAGGTAAAGGTTGATGCATTTGGACAGACCACATTTGCGAAGACACAAGATCAGAATCGCCATTGAATTAACTGCAAGGAAGAAATAAGTGTTAGTTTCAGGCGCCCAAAATCCGATGCATTTTACTTGATTTCCATACAAAGAATTGTTTACACACTTATTGAACTGGCTCCGACCAACGAAGTGCTTACACAGTTCGTCAGAGCTTACATTCGTACTTGAGGCCAAGGGAGGGATCGGATAAACAGCTGAGTGGGCAAATTACCAGCAGTTTCCAATGGGATTCCGCAGACCACGGCATCATTACTATCGGATTGCTTATCGACGCAGCAATCTAGAATAAGTGTAGCCTTGTAGCTGAACTTTGAGAATAGAAATACAATGGGCCCAGATATTTCTGTTCCCACTCATGTAATACATGTGAGTCTAGGAACCTGCAGCGTTAAAATTAAGACCAGAACAAACAACTCCAATAGGGAAAACTGGACAGTCATAGTTGCTTATATTATTATTGCAATTGAAAAGACAATTATATTCAAAATGAAATCTCATTTGTTGCAAGTTGGTGTAAAAGAACGATGGTCCCACTGCAGGTCGATGGGAGTGGGCTGAGACTTCGAAGGATAAAAACCATTAATATTTTGGAAGATCGGGCAATGGAAAATGCTGGAACAAGACTGGTTATTGCAGTTGACAAAGAAACCAGCGACAGGAAAGAACTGTTCGGTCTGAGTGAGAAAAGTATATGCTTCAACCTGACTCGACCGAAATCCCTTGTCAGGCAAAACACTTCGTGCAATTTATTTTACGGATAGTATGATGTTGTGCAGTAGATAGGGCAAGCAAAAATCGCACAAGAAACTCCAGTTACTTACTGGGAATACCAATCGCAGTCAGTACAGGATAATAAACACTCTCTACGTAGTAGATTGCTGGATATTCCATATTCTGTGCAACGTGCCGATCAGTTCACACTGTTCCTACTTCCCAAGACAACCGGTGATTGCTTTGCGAGCGCTTATAAGGGAGGGGATACTGCAATCTCCCAACTAATCTTAGCAGCTCATTACCCTCATCAGAGACAGCCCAGTGAACAAACAATTAAAGTAAGCCATTTCTTCACATTTGTTACTGTGCAATTCATGTCGCTCATCGGAGAAATCACAGCAAAATGTATTTAATTTTATTTTTGTCCTCGTTTTCAAAGATAATGCCACGCATCCCCTCTGTATTACACATAATTCCAGATACTTTTTTTCAAATTTGTTATCACTTTCAAATAAGTATCTTTTGTAACAGATTTGCGCAGCTCTTTCCGATTCCTAAATCAATAAAGGAAATTTAATTTGATTTTCGAATTATGTTAACTAATTTGGCATTGGATGAGAATACGAGTGATAGAGCTGGCTTACAAACAGAGACAGTATATAGTGAGACTCCTAGCAATTAGGGACTGATGTTAAGGCAAATTTGCAATCAATAGTATATTATTTCTCTCTTACATCCTTCCAATAAAACAAATTGTCTCAATCCACTCTTTCTAAATCCTTTCGCATCTCCTCAAAGTTAGACTTTCTCCAATCAAAAACCCAGTCCTATCCTTCTCCATAATTATATTGAAGCTAATGGTATTGTGATCACTGGACCCGAAGTGCTACCCAACACATATCTCCGTCACCTGACCTTTCTCATTCCCAAACAGGAGATCCAAGACTGTCCCTTCTCGAGTTGGTACCTCTATGTATTGCTGCAAAAAACTATCCTGCACACATTTTACAAACTCCAAACCATCCAGCCCTTTTACAGAATGGACTTCCCAGTCTATGTGTGGAAAATTAAAATCTCCCACAGTCACAACCTTGTGCTTACTACAAATATCTGCTATCTCCTTACAAATTTGCTCCTCCAATTCTCACTCCCCATTCGATGGTCTATAATACACCCCTATAAGTGTTATTACACCTTTCCCAATCCTCAAATCCACCCAAATTGCCTTCCTAGATGAGCCCTCTAATCCATCCTGCCAGAGCACCGCTGTAATATTTTCTCTGACAAGCAATGCAACACCTCTCCTTCTTGTCCCTCCAATTCTATCACACCGGAAGCAACGAAATCCAGGAATATTTAGTTGCCAGTCACACCCCTGCTGTAACCATGTTTCACTAATAGCTACAACACCATATTTTCAGGTATCAATCCATGCTCTAGGCTCATCCACCTTTCTTACAATGCTCCTAGCATTAAAATAAATGCATTTATGAAATTCTCCATCTCTTACTCTCTGTTTACCTCTAATGGTGCAAAGAACTTTACTACCTTCTTTATCTTCTTTCTCCCATACATCCCACTCCAATTCAGATGTAAACCGTCCTGCCGGAACAGGTTCCACCTTCCCTGAAAAACTGCCCAATTATCTACACATCTGAAGCCCTCCCTCCCTGCACCATATCTTCAGCCAAGTGTTGATCTGCGCTATCTTACTATTTCTAAACACGCCTGCAAGTGGCATTGGTAGCAATCCTGAGATTGCTATCCCGGAGATCCTGTCCTTTAACTTGGTGCCTAACTCCCTAAACTCACCTCTCAGGACCTCCTCACTCTTCCTACCCACGACATTGGTCTCTACATGGACAACAACATCCGGCTGCTCACCCTCCCTGTTGAGAATACTGTGAACTCGATCCGAGGATATCGCGGACCGTGGCATCAGGGAGGCGACAGACCATCCGGGATTCTCGTTCTCTTCCACAGAACCTCTTATCTGTCCCCCTAACTATCGAATCCCCTATCACTACTGCTCTCCTCTTTTCCCTCCTTTGCTTCTGAGCTGAGGGTCCAGTCTCGGTGCCAGGTACGCAACCACTGCATCTTGTTCCTGGTAGATCGTCCCCACTAACAGCATCCAAAACTGTATACTTATATTGATGGGAACGGCCACAGGGGTGCTCTGCCCATTCTGTCTAATCACTTCCCCTCACCTGACAGTCACCCCAGCTACCTGTCTCCTGACTCTTAGGGTTGACTATCTCCCTGTAACTCCTGTTTATTTCTGCCTCTGCCTCCCGAAAGATCCGTCGTTCATCCAGCTCCAGCTCCAGTTCCTTCACACGGTATGTCAGAGCCGCAGCTGGATGCATCTTTTAAAGGTGTAGTCATCAGGGTCAAATGGCATGCCCTGACTTCCCGCATATTTCAAACGGAGCACTCACTGGCCTAACTGATGCCTCCATTACCCACCTCTAAGGTAATTAAATTAAATTAAAGGAACTTACCCGGTCTTACCCTCACTTGGAATGAAGCTGGTCCTCAGCCTGTGCTCGCCGAAGCCTCTCGAGCCAAAGCCTTCTACTCTGCCTCCGACTACTCTGCCGCCCGCTACTACGTCGCCCGCTTTTTTAAATTCTCCCGCTGCCTCGCGGCATTTCCAAAAGGATGCCGTGGAACAGAGCTCTGAAAGGCCTCTGGTGGGTTATGTGATAACCAGTTCCACATAGCTGACCATCAGAATGCTGGCACTGAATGGGGGCAGGAAGCATGCATTCACAAGACATTTAAAATGGCCACTCAGGCTGAGGGAAAAGTGGGAAATTCGTCTTATCGGAAATGACGGCAAAAGAGTAAGAATGTATTCTATTCAAGAATGAATTTCAATAGAATCCGCTGATTTAGCTACCATTCGCTGGTATTGCCACAGTATTGAATACATTTTGATTGTGAAGAGTCAGATCCAGCCGCCGTAGAAACGATTACCATGCGTGAATGTATCGATGTGGTTTCTATTGCAGCAGGCTAAGGAGTTAAGATCAAAATTAAAAAGCAGAAGTTAGTTGTTGTTTTCTTGATTGGAGAGGCACTGAAATTAGGTCTGGGGAAATGAGAGGAAATATTTAAACAAAGTGTCTGTATGAGTGGCGACAGGATTGGTGCGGTCTACATATAATGTTGCGTTAATGCTGCATAAATTGTGTTATTCGAAGTCAGTGTGACGATGGTGATGTCATAATCTATAGAGAGTGGACAAGTGACGCACTCTTCTGGTCGGAATGGCGCCTGCGTACAACACTCCTTCGGTCGATTGTCTGGATAGTTAATGAAACTATACATTTCACTTCTTTTATGTCCTTTGCATTTGTTTTTCGTCTTGAATACAAATCTGGAACTGTAGGACCCAGTGCAGTCTTTGAGGGGATTCCCGGAGTCAGTGGCAGCTTGCAGGAACGTCGTGGCGAGAGGGCTGAGGAAGGAGCGCTAGCCGATGTTCGACTGAATTTCGACGATTAAAGCTTCCTTTGTAGGCTGATTAAACTGCCGAGTGAAACTGTAACATTCAGGCAAAATGGAAGGTAAGTTCGGTTTGGTCGCTGCCCGAGAGTGAAAGGCCTGCTGCGGTGCCGGAGAAATTCACTCAGGCTTTTATTCAGTCCTATAAATAAATATTCCGTGTGTTTCGCCCGATCTTTTTGGTTACTGTCCAGGGGAGGCGTATGTGAATGTCGATGCCCCTTTTCCGTTTTTGATCGCCTTTTTCTTGTGAGGGCAGAAGGGATTGGGGTTTGATGATCGTGCTGCCTTTCTTAACTTACTTGGTTTCGTTGCTATCTGGGGAAGAATACTTTCAGATTTGTACACTTTGATGATAAATTAACCTTTGGACCTTTGAGAGTTAGCTGTAACTGCGTGGAGGGCGACGTTTGAATGGCCGAACTAAAAAGCATCTTAAGAGAAAACGTGGTTCCCAACAATTTTATATCCAGTATTGCTGGGAAACCATCAAACTGTCACGACTTTGTGGAAGGATTCGGAGGCTGGGGTGTCTCAATGACACGGAGAGCTATGGTGGCCGGAGTGCGGGCCTTCTGGTTTGGTTCCGTGTAGGGTCACCTATGTCAACCAGGTTAAAGGGTAGAGGCCAGAGTAAGAGTGGTTCACCGTTCTTCCTGGATTTGGCTTCAGCTGATGGCGAACAACCCTGACTGTTCTGAAAACTGTTATGGAAACAGCAATGATGAATCCTTCTATATCTGTGTGCGACGGTATGCACAGAGAGAGATGGAGGCCCTTCATCGCTGCCCCAGTGACGCAATAAGCAGTAAGTCAGTAGGTATTGTGGGAAAACAGATCATTAGCGACACTCAGCGGTATTAGATAAACACTGTGAGAGACAGGTGAGCAAAGTATGAGAGAAGTCTGCATGGAATGATTCCAGGTAATTTGATTTATTCTTTGATCTCAGTAAAGTAGATGCATGTAATGATTCCATTTATACGATACATAGTTGCCATTTAAGAAATCAACATAAACTAGGCACGTGATACGTATTAAGTTGTGATAAAATTACAAATAAAAAGTAGGCTGTCAATGGCTGCCAGAACCGGACAAATACAGCACAAATCTTCTAGGTAGCGGACAGCGAGTGGCTTTACGTTTCATTTAATATCTCATCTTTTTAGTTATATATAATCGAATAAACATGTTGCCTTGAAAGCAATGGGATTGGCGGCTGGTGAAGTTTCGCAACTCAGCAACAGAAATTGTTTGATGTAAAGTAGAAGAAGCTGGTGCAATGAGACAATAATCTTACAGACTCTTGCAACATTTTCCACAAGTTTGCAAAATAAAAATAAGTGCTCAGATGGAGTCATTATGGCCATTTGCAGCCCGAGAGAAAATGTTAAAAACAGAGTCCCAGTGTGAAAGTAAGAAACCTTCGCCGTGCGAAATGACGGAACAGTTTTGAATGGCGGAGGAATCTACTTCGGCTTGAACATAAACGTTTTGTTGCTGGTTAGATTCCATTACATGCCTGTTGAGTCAATTTATTTCAATTATCTTCGCCATGATTTCTTACCTTATAATGGACTCCGAGAAGAAATGGCATTAACGTATTGTATGAAGCAAAGAGCATCACATATGCCTGAAAAACAACTAATGCATATGCACCGTAGATATTCCTCGAAGGGAAAGTACTTGAAACCTATTCATGCTTAGAAGAAACCGAGATTCATTGTGAACACCATTAAGTTCTTGAAAACACACCTGTGAATCGTTTTTATTGTCGTTGTTGCTCTGGAGTCGTTGGCGGATTCTGTTTGCCGCTGCAATATGTCTGACTGTTAAAGCATTGAGCAATAGAATTAAACCGATTGATACCATGAAACAGTATGTAAGCTTTCCACACTGGTAAATTAATCTGCTCTGTTTATACAGCGCCGTGGAACGTCGTCAATTATCTCAAAACGATCTACTGAAAAGTAAAATGGAACAACACCTTAAAAAACTCCCTATGCCCGCAGTCACTACCACTATAATCGTTGTCCTTTCGGTGCAAAATTGTTTCTGCAGCTTTTGACTACAAATTGCAATACATTGATCAAAGGTGAAAGCCACCGTCAGCCACACAAAACAGTCCATAACTGCGATCACGTGTTGGTGCAGGTGCGAAGAAATTGCAGCATGAACCCAAACTTTTGCAAGATAAACGACGGCGAATTAAGATATCTGTCTTTATAACCATAATTCATTGTTAACACCAGTAAACTCCTGAAAATACACACATAAGATTGATACAGCGATAGCGTAGACATTAACACGACATCTCGGGGCGTTGGAGTCCGGTGACCTTCGTAAGAATGTTTCTACGGATGGGTTTCCTGCAGGTGTCTCCTTTTCCTGCCACGGTCCAAAGCATTCACTATGAGCAGGTCAATTTGTCATGTGGGCGTTGGGAACGGACCAAAATGTAAGACACGGACACTGAATTACTAGGGAGAGGACTAGGTGTATCAAGTAAGCAAGGGAAGTGGGGAAGAAAAGACGCTGGACAAAACACAGGCCCTGGACAACACTGGGAGACAGAGAACGGGCCAGGATTAGAGTAGGAAATTCAGACCTGGACGAGGAACTACGAACTGGGAACTGGGAACTAGAAACCTGGACAGGGACTCCGAGCCAGAGACTGGACAGGGACCCGGAACCTGGATCTTGACTCCGGCACGGACTCCGGATCCAGGCGAGTACCGGACGTGGCAAGGCAACCGGACTGGACATGGGGGCAGGATGCGGGACTCCAGGGCTGGACGAGGACATGAAGTTCAGACTTGGTCTTGATCGAGGGAGAGCAGGAACGCAGAGCCTAGGTCGAGGGAGAGCAAAGCAGAAGCGGAAAGCTGCATAACTGGACACGGGCACTAGCCCTGGACGTTACCAGGACTCAGGGCCGAGGCTATGACTTGGACTTGGACACGGACTGGAGCCTTCGTCGGTGTCTTGGACACGGAATGGAACATCCACGGAGCCTTTGACGAGCACAGGAACACTGAGCCTTGGACTGGAGCACTGGAACACGGAACACAGAGCCGGGACCCCTCCATGGGGACAGGTCCTAGGGCCGGGGCTTTACACAGAATCAGGACTCCTCCTCGGGGAAAGGACACAGTGCCGAGACTCATACACGGACACGGACCACAGGGACACAAAGCGACAGTTCCAAGCTCAACGACAGATGGTTCTTTCTGTTGGCGTGGCAAGGCTCCAGTCTCATCCGGCGGCTGAACTTGACGGCGATACAGGCGAGGACGCAGGCGAGGTTGCCGGCAAAGCTTCAGGCATGGGTAGTCGGCAAGGCTTCAGGCCTGGGTAGCAAGCAAGATTTGAGGCGTAGGCTGCAGGCAGGGCTTCAGAGGGAAGGAATGGAATAGTCCAGGGTCAGGATAACGGCAATGACGGCCTGACTTACCCCACGGAGGCAAGGACAGAAATGGACAGATCCCACCGTAGGGTAACAGCAAGAATGGTCTGACTTAACCCACAGAGACGAGGACGGGATAACGACGAGACGAACCAGCAAGCACACTCGAACCCAGGTTCACTTATATTCCAGATCCAATAAGAGAATCAGGTTCTTGTGATTAAGCCGTACTGAAACAACGGACAGCCAGAAGACCCGGAGCCCGGTGTCGACGGACCGGACCGCGAACCGGAACACGGATCCCGGAACGGACCATGACACAATTGGCAATGGTAAATTATTACATAATGGTGCTGGGGTTATATACGTGGATTGCTGGCCGACGTTGTTTGTTGAGGAGGAAGGGCCTGATCCGCGCAGTATCACTGAATAATCTGTATCTGTGATCTGTGGGACCCCTGCCGTGGTGTTTTTGAACCATTGTGTTATAACTTTCCCATCGGTGCGGCAATACAAATAATTGCCATATTATTCTTTTATCACACGATGTACATTCATGCAATTTCATCACGATTGATCTGAAAAATACAGCACTCGTCACACAGGAGGTCGAAGAACCTTTCTAGTCATAATATTGTTTGGGAAATTCTCAGAAATAAAAAAAAAAACAGAGTTAGTCTACCTGCAAACCCAATCTAAACAAGCAAATCTTTACAAGGTGGAAAATGAAACAGACGGAAAAGTAAAGGTGAGCGAACAACTGTGTGTGAGGAGAAAGAGAGAGAGAGAGAGAGAGAGAGAGAGAGAGAGAGAGAGAGAGAGAGAGAGAGAGAGAGAGAGAGAGAGAGAGAGAGAGAGAGAGAGAGAGAGAGAGAGAGAGAGAGAGAGAGAGAGAAATAATTACACTAATCATAATATATTGATTGTCACGGTCCCGATCGTTAATTCCTTAATTTATCCTAATTTCCTTTGATTGTGCCACGGTTCCGACCGCTAATTTCCGAGTACTCCGAATTCTATTTGAAGACGGCACACCTGGTTTTCATCTGGACCTGCAGCATAAGAACCTCGACGTTACAACCAGTAGTTGCCAGATCGTTGGTTTTGCCTGTGTGGTAATAAAGTTTCGCAGCAGCTTAGGACTGTACCATGTTGCTCCATTAGCGAGAATTACATGTGAAACTCCGTCTCTTCGTGTCAACGTCAGATTTCTAAGCTCAACACCTGTTCAGAGATTTACCTGTGAAACCCAACCTCTCCGCGCCAAGATAAGTCTTCTGAAGTTTTACTTCAGTGCAACTCTGTCTCTCCGTACTAAGAAGGGTTTTGTCTGCTGTTTCTTTCTCGGCGCTCCGAGTCAAAATAAATTCTGTCCGTCTCAATAGACAATAGGTGCAGGAGTAGGTCATTCGGCCGATCGAGCTAGCACCGCTATTCAATGTGATCATGGCTGAACATCCACAATCAGTACCCCGTTCCTGTCTTCTCCCCATATCCCTTGAGTCCACTATCTTTAAGAGCTGTATCTAACTCTTTCTTGAAAGCATCCGGAGAATTGCCCTCCACTGCCTTCTGAGGCAGAGCGTTCCATAGATCCACAACTCTCTGGGTGAAAAAGCTTTTCCTGAACTCCGTTCTAAATGGCCTACCCGTTAATCTTAAACTGCGGCCTTTGGTTCTGAACTCCCCCAAAATCGGGAACATGTTTCCTGCCTCTAGCATGTCCAATCCCTTAATAATCTTACATGTTTCAATCAGATCCACTCTCATCCTTCTAAATTCCAGTGTATACAAGCCCAGTCGCTCCAATCTTTCAACATATGACAGTCCCGCCATTCCGGGAATCGGCCTTGTGAACCTACGCTGCGCTCCCTCAATAGCAGGAATGTCCTTTCTCGAATTTGGAGACCAAAACTGAACACAGTACTCCAGGTGTGGTCTCACCAGGACCCTGTACTACTGCAGAAGGACCTCTTTGCTCCTATACTCAACTCCTCTTGTTAAGCAGGCCAACATGCCATTAGCTCTCTTCACTGCCTGCTGTACCTGCATGCTTAATTTCAGTGACTGACGAACAAGGACACCTAGATCTCGTTGTGCTTCCCCTTTTTCTAACTTGACTCCATTCAGAAAATAATCTGCCTTCCTGTTCTTGCCACCAAACTGGATAACCTCACATTTATCCACATTAAACTTCATCTGCCATGCATCTTCCCACTCACCCAAACTGTCCAAGTCGCCCAGCATTCTCCTAACATCCTCCTCATATTTCACACTGCCATCCAGCTTTGTGTCACCTGCAAATTTGCAAATGTTACCTTTAATCCCTTCGTCTGAATTACTAATGTATATTGTAAATAGCTGCGGCCTCAGCACTGAGCCTTATGGTACCCCACTAGTCACTGCCTGCCATTCCGAAAAGGACCCGTTAATCCCTACTCCTTGTTTCCTGTCTGCCAACTAATTTTCTATCCATGTTAGTACCCTATCCCCAATACCATGTGCTCTAATTTTGTCCACTAATCTCCTTTGTGGAACCTTATCAAAGGCTTTCTGAACAGTCTCCTGCCTACCTGTTCATCCTCTTGCTTATCGTTCACATCTGTATCCTAAGCAAATCTCCGTGCCCGTGTCCTGCACTTGGGTACTCCTCAATCGTTGCAAGAGAATGATCTGGCCATAATGGACCCAGCGGACACGAATACCCTGCACCAAGCCGTCACCAGCCAGGGCTCCCTACTGGGTTTGCATGACCAACTCCTCCGGGTCTTCATGGAGAACCTCCGTTCCTTGTCTGCTGACGTAACGAAGATCGCTGACCAGGTGGACCTAATTGTGTAGGTGGACTATCCAATCAGTTTATCCCTTCCACTTCTGGAACTCTGTTGAAGCAGACCAGACAACCTGTAGTAGCAACCACCTACGTGTCAGCAACACACCCGCCAAGAAAACCGCATGTACCGGAACCAGAGCACTATGCTGGGGATTTGGGGAAGTGCCGGGCCTTCCTTTTGCAGTGCTCCCTGGTGTTTGATCAGCAGTCATTCATGTACTCCACGGATAAATCAAAGATTGCTTATATCATGGGTCAAATTGCCTTAGTGTGTGCGGGATAATCAACCGGATATCTGCTCCTCCTTCGCCACCTTAATTGCGAAATGACGAAGATCTTGGACGACCCCGTCAGCGGTAAAGACGCCGCTAAGCGTCTACTCATTCTCCGTCATGGCTCACGCAGTGTTGCTGAATACTCTGTGGAATTCCGGACGTTAGCGGCCGACTCCGGGTGGAACGATGAGGCACTCCAAGGGGTATTTCTGAATGATCTCTGCGACATGGTGAAAGACGAGTTGGCGGCAAGAGATGATACCGACAGCCTGGATTCCTTGATCTCCCTGGCCACCAGGTTGGACAATCGTCTCCGAAAACGCCACAGGCAAAGAACTGGTCGTCCACCACCTTTGGCCCAAAGGACTCAACCAGTCCCAAGCAACGGACCCTCCAATCGCCTTTGTGCCCGATTCCGTTCGATCTCAGGTTCTCCAGTGGGGGCATTCTTCGCGTTTCGCCTGTCATGCCAGGATCGATAGGACTCTGTCCCTCCAGAGGAAAGATTTTTTGGTGGGTCTCAATGGAAGCTGAAACCCGCTCCTTTGTCTCGGCCTGTTGTGTTTGTGCCCCTGGAAAAGCCTCCCACCGACCACCTGCTGGATTGCTTCGTCCCCTACCTGTTCCTAGTCGTCCTTGGTCTCACATTGCACTGGGTTTCGTTACGGGACTAACCCCTTTCACATGGGAGCACCGTGCTGGACCGCTTCTCCAAATCTGTGCACTTCGTAGCCCTTCCCAAACACCCGTCAGCTCGTGAAACAGCCGACCTTTTTGTCAATAACGCCTCCCGCCTTCACGGGATTCACTCGGACATTATTTCTGACTGGGGTCCCGAATTCATCTCTCAAGTTTGGAGATCATCCGCAGATGAACGGGCACGCAGAGCGAGTTAACCAGAATTTGGAAGCAGCACTGTGCTGTGTAACCGCCAACAACCTGTCTGCCTGGAGCACCCAAGTCGCTTTGGAAGATTACGGCCACAACTCCTTGGTCAGCACCGCCTCTGGAATGTCCCGCTTTGAATGCTCCCTTGGTTACCAACACCCTCTGCTTTCTGCTCAAGAAGATGACATTGCTGTGCCTTCTGTTCAGGCCCTTGTCCGCAAGTACCTCAAGATCTGGAAAGACACACGCGCGGCCCTGCAGTGTTCAGCCGACCGCAACCGGAGGATTGCCGATCGCCATCGGATTCCTGCAACTGATTATCGGCCTGGGCAGATCGTTTAGCTGTCTTCTAAAGACATCCAGCTCAAGAACGAGCCCCACGTTTCCTGGGACCATTCGAGAATGAGAATATTATCAACCCCTTTGCGGTACGACACAAACTACCCACTCCACGATTACAATTGGCCCTTTCCCCAGTCGAAGTCACGGCGACCGCGTCTGACGCTGAAACTGGCGACTTATCCAAAGTTCCAGCAGAATATCATGATCTGGGTGAAGTGTTTAGCAAACAACGGGCTCTTTTCCTGCCTCCATACCGCTCTTACGATTGCGCAATTGACCTTCTGCCGGGAACTCCTCTGCCTACCAGTCGGCTGTATAATCTGTCCCGGCCAGAAAGAGAAGCAATGGAGGCTTACCTAAATAACTCTCTGCCGGCTGGCATTACCTGACCCTCATCTGCCCCTTTAGGCGCAGGTTTCTTCTTTGTGGGAAAGAAAGACTGCTCACTGCGTCGCTGCGTTGACTATCGTGGCCTCAATAGCATCACCATATGGAATAAGTATCCACTGTCCCTTATCAACTCTGCTTTCGAACCCCTTCCCGGAGCCACCATTTTCTCAAAATTGGACCTACGGAGTGCCAACCACCTGGTCAGGATAAGGGAGGGAGATGAATGGAAAACAGCTTTTAACACCCCTCTTGGTCGTTTCGAATCTGGTCATGCTGTTCAGCTTCACCAATGGCCACGCCGTCTTCCAAGCCCTGATAAATAATGTCCTTAGGGAGGTTCGGTAGTTCAGTTGACAGCTAACAACCGTGACTGAGTAACGTGGTTAACAGCGAATGGTTAACCGTGACAATGTTATGAAGCAGCAAATAGGAACTTTTCTAATTATTTGTTGCCACGCTTGGGGCAGAGCGAGATGGAGGACCTCATTGCTACGCCATGGGTGTAACGCAGTAAGTCAATCGGTATTGTGGAAAAGTGGTGTATTAGCGATGCTAATGGTCTTAGATAAACGCCATCAGAGGCAGATGAGCACAATATGAGGATTGTCCACACAATAAATGAGTGATATGGTTTATTCTCTGATCTCAGTAAAACAGTTTGGGAAGGCGATATAATGATTGCGTACGAATTTAAAAGATATACAGTTGACATTTAAAGAATTAGAATAATATAGCCAAATAATACGTCTTAAAAAAGAAAAGAAGTTGTCCGGTAATGGCTGTGAGAACAGGGCAAATATTCGACAATATTGCAATGTTAAATATTCTAAGTTATAGAAGAACAAGTGGCATACCCTGCATTTTAACCTCTCCTTTTTTAGTTAAATATAACTGAATAATAATTTTGACAAAAAAAGAAATAGTAATGGCGGCTAGACATTTCTCAATTCAACAATCGATAATGTTCAATAAAAAGCAAAAGAAGGTGGTGAACTGCGACAAAAAATGTTATAGCTACTTGCAAAGGTTTCCACAAATTTGCAACGGAAAAAATAAGCGAATATTCCGAATATGTCATATTCGGAATCAAACGTCGTGACGAATTAGCATGTCGGAAGGAGGCAGATAATCTGGCTGAGTCTTGCCATAACAGCAACCTCTTACCCAATTACTTTAAGGCCAATGATTTGGTTAATGACTTAAGTAGGAGGAAACTAGAGGTCCATGAGCCAGTCCTAATCAAAGAATCAGAGGTGGATAGGATCAGCAATTTACATTCCTTACTGTTATCGTTTCGGAGGACCCGTTTCGGAGGACTTGTCCCGAAACCAGCACGTCAGCACAATTACGGAGGAAGCACGGCAGGGTCTCTACATTGCTAGGAGTTTGCAGAGATTCCGTATGGCATCGAGAACTCTCGACTAGCGACTATAGATTTTTAGTAGACAGTGTATTCAGTGGCTGCATCCCAGCTGGGTATGGAAACACCAATAGCGTTGAACGGGAAGTCTTTCAAAGAGTAGTAGTGGATACGGCTCAGTCTGTCATACTCTCTCCGCACCTTTGGGCACTTTTGCATGAAACGCTGCCGCAAGACCGTGGCATCCAACATCAGACCCTCTCCAGCCCCTAAGACATTCTCTCATTTCTCTGCTGGCACCTGGACGAAAGTAGAGGAGCCTCATGACGCATACTACCAGGTTCATAAACAGTTATTAACCCTCAACATCAAGGTATGGTCTTATGGATGTGTTGCGTCCTTGAATGCGAATCAGTAGATTACGGAATCTGTACAGAGTTGAGGTGCCTGACGTCATCCACACTGGTCATGATCCTGATCGTCGTAGACCTAATAACTATTCCTGAACCTGCGCGAATAGGACCTAAGGATGCTGCACAGTTTGTCCGATGGTGGAATCGAGAAGGGAGCGAGAACCAAATACAAGAAGAACCATGCTGTTCGGAACATGACAGCTTTGGGCTGTGAGGCTGATGCTGATAGCGGGATTGTGGAGGTTACTTCCAACAGGAATGCTGTAGATAAAGTGTCTGAAAGGCCTTTGGTGCGTTATGTGACAACAGGTTTCACGTAGCTGACCATGAAAATGCCGGCGGTGACTGAGCGCAACAGGCATGCATTCACAACACTTTTATATTGGCCACTGTGGTTGAGGGAAAAGTGAGGAATGTAGTGGAAATATCGGAAGTTACGTCAAGAGAGTAAGAGTTTATTCCATGCAACAATTAATTCAAACACTATAGGATAAGTTACCTCCCTCCCTCTGGTGATCGAACAGTACTGAATGTATTTTGCTTGCACGGGGACAGAGTCAGCCGCCGTAATAATGATTACCATGCGTGAGCTTTTGAAAGAATGTAGTTTCTACTCCAGGAAGCTCAGAAAGTAAGGTCAAAATTACGAATCAAAAGTAGTTTGTATTGAAGAGGCACTGAAACCAGGTCTGGGGAAAGAAGAGTAACCATTTAAACTTCAATACATAAGTTTATATGAGTCTAAGGGTTATAACGTGCCGGGAGTATTATATATAGTCCTAACTAGTTATCTATACTAACAGTGTTGCGTTATTGTCGCAAAAAGTAGATAATTAGATATCTGTATAACGATGATGATGCAATAATGAAAAGAGAGTATACCGAGGAGGAGGAGTTTTGGATGGATGATTTATAAAGCGGCTTAAGACGTACCAAGCTACTTTATATGTTGCGGAAAGATCCTTCAAGCTGTTCTCAAGCTTGTGGTAGGGTCTGGAGGTCTGCATACTTCAATGACCGGGAGAGCTTTGCTGGCTTGATGCAGGAGCTTGTGCTTTGAGCCTTGATAACGTCACCCATGCAGAACAGGACAAAGGTGGAGGCCAGACTAAGAATGGTCCACCGCTTCCAAAGGTTCGGGAGTTCAACACAGAGCTGACAACCGAGACTGATTAATGTGGTTAACAGTGATTGGTTAATCGTGACAATGTTACGGATGCATCAATTGGGAACTATTCCATATATGTGTGCTACGTTATGGACAGAGCGAGATGGAAAACCTCACTGCTACGCTGGAAGTCAGTATTGTGGAAAAGTAGAAAATTACCGATGCCAAGGGTACAAGGTAAATGCAATCAGAGACATGTGAGCACAGTGTGAGGATTGTACACACAATAAAGAAGAGATATGTTTTATTCTTTGATCTCAGTAAAATAGTTTTCGAAGGCAATGCGATGATTGCATATGAACTTAAATGATAAATAATTCACATTTAAGCATCTAGCATAAAACAGCCAAGTAATACGTCTTACATTTTCATAAAATTAAAAATAAAAGCAGTCGTTCGGTAATGGCTGTGAGAACATGACAAAAATTCAAAAATGTTGCAATAAATCTTCTAGTTTATCGGATAGCAAGTGGCTTTAGATTTCATTTTAACCTCCAATTTATTTTAGTTAAAATCACTGAACAAAAACATTGCCGAAAAAGGAATAAAATGGCGGCTGGAGAAATTCTGCAATTCATCAATGGATCTTGTTTGATAATAAAGTAAATAAGCTGGTAAATTGAGACCAAAATGTTATAGCCGCTTGCAAAGCTGTCCACAAATATGCAAGGAGATAATAAGCAAAAAGATGGAGTTATTAAGGTCATCTGAACTCTGAGAGGAAACGTTAAAGTGGAGTTCCCGTTTGAAAGGAAGGGGCCACACGTGTTGGTACTAAAAAAGAGAACAGTATGAAGCGGCAAGGTGAAATACTTCTGCCTGAACATAAACTCCTTTTTGTTGCTGAGGGTTCATTTTAAGACTCTTCTCCTTGGATTGTCAGCTTGTCGTGGTGGAGAAGCTTGGGTGGGCCTGAGATCCCTAGAGCGATGCCGTCTGGAGCTATGATCCTGGTAGGGTCACCCATGGCGGTAAGGTCGAGGGTGAGGTCTTTGCCAAAGAGCAGTCCAACCAAGACCTCAACGGTGGAAAAGTCGGACGAAGTTACTTCGAAATCAGCGGCTGTGAAGGCGGAGGAAGGCTACAACAAATCTATCAGCTCAAATCGACGTGGTTTTCATGCCATTGGAAACAGTTGGTTGATTTGTGAAGTATTGTGTGCTTCTTGGAGTGCAACATCAAATACACGTTAAACAAATACAAGCACAGGCATCTTCGCTCTGTAATAGATCAACGTAACGAAGACCATCATCCTCGACCTCGAGGGATAGCCACGACGCCGATCATTATAAAACTGTTGCTTCAACTTTATTTCAATTACCTTCATAACGGACTCACAGAATGAATAACGTTAACCTGTTGCACGAAACAAAGATAAAAACAAATAAGTCTAGAATTGTAGCTGAACGGAACTTTGAGAATAGGAATACAATGGACCCAGATTAACTGTTTCCACTGATGCAACACATATGCGTCCAGGAAACTGTAGCGTTAAAATTCAGACCAGAACAAACAAATCCAAACAGGAAAACGGGACAATTATATTTGCTTTGGTTAATGCTGCAATTGAAAAGATAATTAGACAATTGTATACAAAATGAACTCTCATTTGTTGCATGATGGTGTAAAAGAACGCTGTAGTACGATGGGAGTAGGTTCAGTCTTTGAAGGATAAAAACGATTAA
Source organism: Hemitrygon akajei (assembly GCF_048418815.1). NCBI lineage: Eukaryota > Metazoa > Chordata > Chondrichthyes > Myliobatiformes > Dasyatidae > Hemitrygon > Hemitrygon akajei. Next base: position 29,330,426 of record NC_133147.1, read on the forward strand.
TGCTTTGGAAGGTCGGGCAATGGAAAATGCTGTGAAAGATTGGTTATTGCAGTTGACCAAGAAACCAGCAACAGGAAAGAGCTGTTCGGTCTGAGTGAAAAAAAGCAACATATGCTTCAAACCTGATTCGACCGAAATCGCTCGTCGAACAAAACACTTCGTGTAATGTATTTTACGGATTATATGATGTTGTGCAGTAGGTAGAGCAAGAAGAAATCTTACACAAACTCCAGTTACTCACTGGGAATACCAATCACAGTCAGTGCAGGATAATAAACACGTTCTATGTAGAAAATTGCTGGATATTCCATTTTCCGTGTGATGTGATGATAGGTTTATACTGATCCTACTGCCGAAAACTACAGGTGATTGCGTTGCGTGCGCTTATAAAGGGGAGGATACTGCAATCTCCCAACTAATCTTAGCAGCTTATTAGTCACATCAGAGACAGTCCAGTGAACAAACAATTAAATTAAGCATTTTTTTTACACATTTGGTAGCGCAATTGATATCGCTCATCGAAGAAATCGCAGCAAAATACACTGATTTTTATTTTTGCTCTCGCTGTCAAAGGCGAATGCCAGTCACCCCTTCTCTGAGACACAAAATTCCAGATATTTTCAAATTTAGTATCACTTTCAATGAGTATCATTTGTAACAGATTTGTGCAGTTCTTAACGTCTCCTAAATTAATAAATTAAATTTAATTTGGTTTTTGAATTATGTAACTAATTTGACATCGGATGAGAACAAGAGTGATAGTGCTGGTTTACAAAAAAGACAATATGTAGTGAGACTCCGTGCCATTAGGGACTGATGATAGGGCAAAATTGAAATCGAAAGAGAAGTTGCAATGTATAAGGTGGATAAAGTAAAAACCTGTCAATGCCGGGTCTGAAAGTGCTTTAGTTGAATGCAGGCAATATACAGAATATGATAGTGAACTTGAGGCAAAGTTACGCATTGACGGGTGTGACGTTGTATGTATCATTAATCGTGACTCAAAGAATCCTATAGCTGGAGCTGAACGTCCAAGGATGCACATTGTATCGAAACTATAGGTAGAGGGGATGGCGTGGCTCTATTGTTAAAAAGTGAACTCAAATCATCAGAAAGAGGAAGCAGAGAGGAAGAATTATCTAAAAGGCAAGCAGAATAAGATAACAAGATAAGTCAAAGCCAACACTAATGCAAAAGAGACGACATAGAATAGGGAAAATAGCGGTAAATTAGAGATTAGGATGCTTTCACAAACCAATTGAAGGCAACTGAAAATGACATAAAGGCCCAATAATATTAAAGAGGATACCATAAGTTTCTTCAGTTACGTAAGTTTAAAAGACATGTGAAAGTGAATATTGGACGATATTTGACCGACGGGAAACGATGCTAGGGAGAGACTAAGGGGAGTCAAGGAAATGGCGGACGAACTGATTGAGTATTTTGCATCACTCTACACTGTGGGAGACACAAGTATTGTGCCAGAAGTTCGAGAATGTCAGGGGTTAGAAGTGTTTGAACATGCGATTACTAAAGAGACGAATTTTGGGAAACTGAAAGGTCTGAAGGTCTATAATCCACCTGGACCAGATTGTGTTATGCTCGGGGTTTTGAATGAGGTTGCCCAAGAGACTGTGGATGCACCAGTAATGATCGCTCAAGAATTGGCCAGTTTCTGCTCATATATCACGTTCTAAAATCTGACAAAGCTCCGTCTCTTTTCCATTACCATAAAAAAGACTTATTTAGATCGAGCTCAGCCAGTTCGGATTTGCAACGACATGTCCACCCCGATTTCCATCAGCACAGATGTACCACACGGCTATGTGCTTAGATCCCGACTCGACTCGTGTTACACATGTGACTGTGTGGCTAAGCACAGCACCAAAGCCAAATTGAAGTTTGCTGACAACACCTCTGTCGTAATCCGAATCAAAGGTCGTGACGAATCAGCATGTCGGAGGGAGATTGAAAATCTGTCTGAGAACTGCCATCACTACAAACTCTTACTCAATGACTGCAAGACCGAGGAGGTGATTATCGACATCTGTTGGAAGAAAGCTGAGGTCCAAGAACCTCTAGAATCGAAGGATTACAGGTGGATAGGATCATGAATTTTACATTCCTCGCTGCCACGCTGTCGGTTGCCCTTCGCAATTTACCGGTGTATCACGGTAGTCCTACTGCTCACCCTGGACCCAGTTTCCTTCTGATCCCTTGCCTCCGTCGGGCAGGTCCGGCTGGTCTGCCGCTGCCCAACGGGGATTCTACCCCTTCCTACCCGTTGCCTCCGTCGGGCAGGACCGGCCGGATTGCCGCTGGCGGGCGGGGTTTCTGCCCTTTCTACCTATTGCTCCCTAAGTGTTGTGTCCCGCACCTGCTCAGGAGTCCGCGACTGGCCCAGGCCTCCGTGTTTTCCACCTGGGAGGTGGCCCTGCCCGGGATCCATGCGGCCCGCCATGAGGAATCCTCTTGCCCAGCCACGAACTCTGGGATCCTCCTGTCTGCCTAGTCTGTACTCCGGGATCCACCTGCCTGCCTCGTCTGAACTCTGGGATCCTCCTGCTTGCCTCGTCTGAACTCTGGGATCCTCCTGCCTTACCCCTCACATGCCATGGCATCCCCATCCTGTCCTACCCTTAGTACTTCAGTGTCTGCGTCCTGCATTTGGGTCTAATCCTGCCCCCGTTCCTGACATTTTCATATGAAGAGAGTATGTAGGTCCTTGGCCTGTATTCACAGGATTTCAGAAAAATGATGGGTGACCTTGTCGAAAGGCCTCGATAGAGTGAATATGAAGTGCAAATTTGCTGTGGTGGGAGAGTATAAGATAGAAATCCATCCTATCAGAAAGGAGATGGAAAGGAATTTCGGTAGGAAGAGAACATAAGTTGTGAAATTCGTTGCCACAGGCGTCTGAGGAGGGCACGTGTTTACGTTATATAAGATAGAGCTTGATAGATTCTGGACTGGTCAGGGATACGGGGAGAACGCAGGAGACTGGGGCTATGCGTGTAAATGGATCAGCCATCAGAAATGGCGGAGCAGCCTCGATGGACAAAATGGTCCAATTCTGACCGTGTTTTAGGTTGTAAAGTTTTATAGAAGTGAGAAATCTCGGTCCCTTAGTCCTCTTACAATGGAAAAGACTCATTTAGATCGAGCGCAGTCAGTTCGAATATGCAACAACATCTTCCCCACGATCTCCATCAGCACAGATGCATCACATGGCTGTGTGCCGATACCTCGACTCTACTCGGGATACAGATGTGACTGTGTGTCTCAGCACGGCACCAAAGCCAGATTCAAGTGTCCTGACAACACCACTGACCGATGAAATGTGGTGACGAATCAGCATGTCGGAGAGAGTCAGAAAATCTGGCTGAGTGTTGCCATAACAACAACCTCTTTCTCGATTACAGCAAGACCAATGAGCTGGTTATTGAATTAAGCAGGGGGAAACTAGAGGTCCATGAGCCAGTCCTAATGAAAGGATGGGAGGTGGATAGAATCAGCACCTTTACTTTCCTTGTTGTTAACATTTCCGAAGACTCGTCCCGATCCCAGCACAATTACAGATGAAGAATGGCAGGGCCTATACTTTGCTCGGAATTTGTGGAGATTCCGTATGACATCGGGTGCTTTGACTAGCGACTATAAACTTTTAGTGCACAGTGTATTCACTGGCTGCAACCCAGCCTGGTATGGAAATACCAATAGCGTTGAACGGAAAATCCTTCCAACAGTAGTAGTGGATACGGCCCAGTCTGTATTGTCCTTCCTCACCGTTGGGCACTTCTATATGAAACGTGGCCGCAGGAACGCGGCATCCATCATCAGAGTCTCTCCAGCCTCGAGGACATGCTCTCATTTATCTGCTGCCAGCTGGACCAAAGTAGAGGAACTTCATGACGGACACTACCAGGTTCAGAAACAGCTATTAACCCTCAAAATCAAGCTATGGTCTCATGGAGGTGTAGCGTTCTTGAAAGCGAGTCCATTGATTATGGAATCTGCACAGAGTTGTAGTGCCTGACTTCATCCGCACTGATAATGATCCTGATAGTCGTAGAGTAATAACTATTCCTATTCCTGCGCGAGTGGGACCTATGGTTCTGCGCCTCCTGCCCGATGGTAGAATCGAGAAGGGAGCGAGAACCAAATACAAGAGGAAACATGCCTTGTTGGGATATGAGGCTGATGTTGATAGCGGGATTGGGGCGGTTACTTGCAACAGGAATGCTATAGATATAGTGCTCTGAAAGACCTTTGGTGTGTTATGTGACAACCGGTTTCACGTCGCTGACCATGAAAATTCTGGCGGTGACTGAGGGCAACAAGCATGCATTCACAACACTTTTATATTGGCCACTCTGGTTGATGAAAAATTGAGGAATGTTGTTGAAATATCAGAAGTTATGACAGAAGGGAAAGAGTTTATTCTACACAACAATGAATTCAAGCAGAATAGGACTGCACGGGGTCAGAGTTAGCCGCCGTAGTCATGATCACCATGCGTGAGCATTTGAAAGAATATAGTTTATACTCCAGCAGGCTTAGAAAGTAAGGTCAGTATTGCGATTAAAAGTACTTTATATTGAAGAGGCACAGAGACAAGTTCTGGGGAAGTTGGAGTTTATATGAGTCTAAGGGATATAAAGAGCTGAGAGTCTTGGTGAATGTTATTTATAGTCCAACAGTGTTGCATTAATGTAGCACGAAGTAGGGAACTGAAGATCTATATTTCGATGATGATGTATAATGAAAAGAGATCTTACCGTGGAGGAGGAATTTTGGAATGTCGATTTATAAAGAAGCTTAAGAGGTACCAAGCTCCTTTATATCCGGTGTTGTGGAGAAATCCTTCAAGCGGACTTCAAACTTATTCTAGGGGTTGGAAGTCTACATGCTTCAAGGACCCGGAGAGCTTTGTTGGCTTGAGTCAGGACCCTGTGCTTTCACCGTCAATAAGGAAATGCAGAACAGCCATGCAGAAAAGGGCAAAGGTAGAGGGCACACTATGAATGGCTCACTGGTCCCGAAGGCTGGGGAGCTAAACTCACGGATAACAACCGTGATTGATTAATGATAAACATTCAAATGAAAAAAACAACTCAATTTAAGCTTTTTACATAAGATATCCATGTAATTCGTCTTACATTTTCATAAAATTAAGAAGATAAGTAGTCGTGTGGTAATGGCTGTGAGAACAGGACAAAACTTCCACATTGTTGCAATAAATCTTCTGGGTTATCGTTCAGCAAGTGGTTTTAGGTTTAATTTTAACCTCTACTTTATTTTAGTAAAACATAACTGAACAAAGATGTTGCCGAAAAAAAAAAATAGAAATGGCAACTGGAGAAATTCTGCAATTCAGCAATCGATCTGTTCAACGAAACAAAGAGCATCACGTGTGGTTAAAAGGTTACTCTCGTAGGAGAAAGAACTTGAACACATTCACACTATGAAGAAATATCGAGTCATTATTAATGCACTTTAGCTCTGGAGAACACGTGCTTAAATTGAACGCCACTGCAGCGTGATTTTGGACAACGCATTTCCTGAGCCTGCAAATTTTCTTTTCTTCATGATTATGGACATACAGCTTGCCGTTGGCTTGCCGAACCTCCTGGAATGAAATCATATCGATGAAATAAATCATTGTATCACCAGAAAGATAAAGCGATGTTCTATTGTGATGGTGACGTTGAGGTTGCATTTGTGATACATTAAAGCGGCAAGACAGGACAATTGTCCTGTCAGACTAAGGATTCATTCTCTTCTGTTGTATATTTCCCGTCTTCAGGGAAAAGTGTGAATCCTCATTTCGTGAACCTGGTACAACGGAGATCCGATTCTTATACCCGGACTCTCGGATGATGTATATGCGTGTGCTCAGTGGATCGATGATCAGTCGATTAATAGATAAATCTACCAAATTAAGAATCATTCCAGCATCACCCTGTTCTTTGGCTAAGAATCCGCTATTTATCCAGTGATTTAAATGTAATTCTGCCAATGTAAATATCACATCAGCAACACTTTATTCGCTGGCACATTTGAGGAAATTAAACTCGCTAGTGTTGGTGCGAAACGGTATCCTAGCATACAGGCACCCGGCCAGGCAGACCTCTGATCAAACCTGCAGATTATTAAAAAACTTTATGTGACTTAATAATAAAATATACAAATCAACTTACGTTTTATCTGCAGAGTCGGCCATTCAATGTGACCAGATAATTCACTCCTTTCTTCATTTCTTCCCTGAATTTCCTCTGGGACATTGTGTAGATACAAGTGTTGGTGCACGTGCACAGAATTTGCAACACGTACCCAGACTCTTGCAGGATAAACGACGGAGAATTAAGATATCTGTCTGTATAAAAGTAATTCTGAGCCTGCCAGATCATAGTAGAGACTATGCAGGGGATCCACAATAAAATGAAATTGGCTGATAGAGCGAACAGCAAAATCATTGACATTTTCCGGTTCGCCACCTCTGAATCTTTCTTAGTGTCATTGATGCTCCGGAATCCTCGGCGGATTCTGTTTGCGGCGATGATATGTCTAATTGTTAAAGCATTGAACAATAGAATTAAAACCGATTGGCAGTAAAGGTGTAATGATACCATCAAACATCTGGTAAACTTTCCACATTGGTGAACTAAAGTAATCTTCCCTGTCAGTGCAGTACCATTGAACGTTGTCAATAATAACGACAGGTGCTACTGTAAAGTAATATGGAAAACACCTCAGGCAGCTCCCTATGCACACAATCATCACCGCTGTTATCATCACAATATAATATATTATATTATACACAATATATAAATATTATCATCACAATATAATCGCTGTTCTTTCGGTGCAAACCCGTTTCCGCAGCTTTTGGCTACAAATTGCAATACATCGATCAAATGTGAAAGCCACTGTCAACCAGACAGAACAGTCCCTGGCTGCGAACCGAAGCACAGATGTTAGAGCGCAAATCGGAGTGATGCACAAAACATTGGCAAAACCGTAAATATTATTGATCCGCTCTAGTACAACGCCTATGATAACACCCTTTAAATCAGCAGTTGCCATTGCTACAAGGTAAAAGGTGATGCATTTGGAGAGTCCACATTTTCGAAGACAGAGGATCACAATCGCCATTAAATTAACTGCAAGGAAGAAATAAGTGTTAGTTTCAAGCTCACAAAATCCGATGCATTTTACTTGATTTCCATACAAAGAATTGTTTACACACTGATTGATCTGGCTTCGATCCACGAAGTGTTTACGCAGTTCATTCGAGCTTACATTCGTGCTTTAGGCCAAGGGAGGGATCGGAGAAAAAGTGAGTCGGCAAATTACCTGCAGCTTTCAATGGGATTCCGCAGACCACGGCACCGTTAACAGCGGATTTCTTATCAACGCAACAATCCAGAATAACTCTCGCATTGTAGCTGAACGGAAATTTGAGAATAGGAATACAATGGGCTCAGATATTTCTGTTTCCACTTATGTAATACATTTGAGTCCAGGAACCTGCAGCGTTAAAATTAAGACCAGAACAAACAAATCCAATAGGGAAAACGGGACAGTCATATTTGCTTTGGTTATTGTTGCAATTGAAAAGATATTTAGACAATTATATTCAAAATGAAATCTCATTTGTTGCATGATAGTGTGAATGAACGATGGTCCCGCTGCAGGTCGATGGGAGTGGGCTGAGAATTCGAAGTATAAAAACCATTAATGCTTTGGAAGATCGGGCAACGGAAAATGCTGGAACAAGATTGGTTGTTGCAGTTGACAAAGAAACCAGCGACAGGAAAGAACTGTTCGGTCCGAGTGAGAAAAATATATGCTTCAACCTGACTCGACCGAAATCCCTTGTCAGACAAGACACTTCGTGCAATGCATTTTACATCAAATATAATGTCGTGCAGTAGATAGAGCATGCAGAAATCGCAGAACAAACTCCAGTCACTTACTGGGAATACCAATTGCAGTCAGTACAGGATAATAAACACGCTCTATGTAGAATATTGCTGGATATTCCATTTTCCGTGTGACGTGACGATCAGTTTACAGTGTACCTACTGCCCAAAACTACCTGTGATTGCTTTGCGTGCGCTTATAAGGGAGGGGATGCTGCAATCTCCCAATTAATCTGAGCAGCTCATTAGTCAAATCAGAGACAGCGCAATGAACAAACAATTAAAGTAAGCCATTTCTACACATTTATTACTGCGCAATCCATATCGCTCATCGGGGAAATCACAGCAAAATGTACTTACTTTTAGTTTTGTTCTCCTTTTCAAAGGAGAATGCCACCCATCCCTTCTGTGCTGCACAAAATTTCAGATACTTATTTTCTAATTTATTATCACTTTCAAATAAGTATCATTTGTAACAGATTTGCGCAGCTCTTACTAGTTCCTAAGTTAATAAAGGAAATCTAATTTGTTTTTGGAATTATGTTAAGTGATTTGGCATTGGAAGAGAATAAGTGATAGCGCTGGCTTACAAGCAGAGACAGAATATAGTGAGACTCCTAGCAATTAGGGACAGATGACAGGGCAAATTTGCAATCAGCAGGATAGGTTACATTGCTAAAGTTGGATAAAGTGAAAAACAGTGATTGTCGGACTGAAGGTGCTTTACTTGAATGCAGGCAATGTACAGAAAAGGGTAGTTGAACTTGAGGCAATGTTACGCAATGACAGGTATGACGTTGTATGTATCACTAACCGTGATTCAAAGAATCTTATAGCTGGCAGCTGCACGTCTAACGATACATATTGTATCGAAATAAGTACAGGGAATGTCGTTGCGCGATTGGTAAAAAATGAACTGAAATCATTCGAAAGAGGAAGCAGAGTGGAGGAAGTATTCTAAAGGCAAGATGACACAACCGTGGGTAAGAAGAGAATTCGAAGCCAACATAAATGCCAAAGAGACGGCATATAATAGAGAAAAATAGCGGGAAGTTAGAGTATTATGATGCTATTGAAAACCATTTGAAAGCAACTGAAAAAGTCATGAAGGCGACTTATAATATTAAGGTGGATAGCAGAAATTTCTTTAGATACTTCGTTTAAAAGACGTGAAATTGAATATTGGACGATATTGGACCGCTGGAAGTTAATGCTGCAGAGATACCAATGGGAGCCAAGGAAATGGGGGACGAACTGAATAAGTATTTTCCATCACTCTACACTGTGGGGGACACAAGCAACGTGTCGGAAGTTCCAGAGTGCCAGGGTTTAGAAGTGTGTGAACCTGAGATTACGAAAGAGTCATACCTTGGGAAACTGAAAGGTCTGATGGTAGATAAGCCACCTGGAGCAGATGGTGTTCTGCCCAGTGCTTTAAAGGAGGTTGCCCAAGAGACTGTGGATACACAAGTGATGACCGTTCAAGAATTATGCTCATATATCAAGTTCTACAATCTTAAAAACCTCTGTCTCTTTCCCCTTACCATGAAAAAGAGTTATTTAGATCGAGCCCACCCAGTTCGGAAGTTCGGATTCGCAACAACACTTCCACCCTGATCTCCATCAGCACAGATGCACCACACGCTCTGTGCTTAGACCGCAAATCTACTCGCGCTAAACATGTGACTGTGTGGCTAAGCACAGCACCAACACCAGATTCAGTTTGCTGACAACACCACTGTCGTATTCCGAATCAAATGTGGTGACGAATCAGCATGTCGGAGGGAGAGTGAAAACGTGGCTAAGAGCTGCCATCACTACAAGCTCCTACTCAATGACTGAAAGACAAAGGAGTCGATTACTGACTTCAGTCGGAACAAACTGGAGTTCCAAGAGCTATTCGTGATCGAAGGATCAGAGGTGGATAGGATCATCAACTTTACATTCCTCGCAGTTATTGTTTCGGAGGACTCGCCCTGATTTTAACAAGTCAATACTATTACGAAGAAAGCATGGCAGCGTTTCGACTTCCCAAGCGTTTGGCGGAGATTCCGTATGGCATCGAAAACTTTAACTAGCAACTATAGATTTGTAGTGGAGAGTGCATTGACTGGCTGCATCCCAGACTGGTATGGAAACACCAATGCCCTTGAACGGCAAATCCTTCAAAAAGTAGTGGACAGTGCCCAGTTCATCACCGTCCCTCTGCACCTTTTGGTACTTCTATTCGAATCATTGCCGCAGGACCGCGGCATCCATCATCAGGGAACCTCTGGCATCCAGGATATATACTCATTTCTCTGCTGCCAGGAGGACGAAGGTACAGGAGCCTCTTGATAGTTGCACAGCAGTAACTGTTCCTGAATAATCTCGGGCGAGACCCAAGGATGCTGCGCTTTCTGACCAATGGTGGAAGATGGTAAGGAAAATATCTGTCATAAGGTGGGCGTTGGGAGTGGACCCAAAAGCATGACACAGACACTAAACTACCAGGAACAGGACTAGGCATGAGTAGGAAGCAAGGAAAGTGGGGAAGAAAGGACACTGGACATGACACCGGCCCTGGACAAGACAAGGACTCCGGGCCTGGGCTAGGACCTCTCTCGGTTAGGGAACCAGGACGTGGAACCTGGACTCCGAATCAGAGACTGGACAAGGACCCAGAACCTGGGTCTTGACTCGGGCTCGGATCCCAGAACCAGGCGAGGACATGACAAGGACGAGGAGAGGCAACAGGACTGGACGTGAGACTCATGCACAGGCCAGGGAAACCCCAGCACAGGACGAGGGAACCCCGGCATCGTGTCGGGCGAGGTACTCCTGAGCTGGGCGAGGCACATGACTAGACGCGAACACAAAGCCGTGGCTCGGACGGGACAAGGACCTTCGACGTGACTAAGACTGGACAGGATCCGGAATCCTTGTCTTGGTCAAGGAAGAGACAGTAACATGGAATACCGAGCTGGGACCCCTCCTTGCATAGAGGACGTAGGGCCGGGACACATTAAACATGACGAGACATTTCCCAACGCGAGGTAGTGGCAAAACGGCCGGACCTACCTAGCGAAGTCTCGGACACGGAGAGACCGTTCTCAACGCTAGGTAGCGGCAAAACGGCCGGACCTACCCAGCGAAGGCGTGGACACAGACAGACAGTTCCAAACAGGGCCAGGCCCCAGACACAGGCAACGCGAAGCAAGGCTCCAGGCAGAGGCAAGACGAGGCGAGGCAATGCTCCAAGCCGAGGCAGGGCGAGGCGAGGCTCCTGGCCGAGGTAGGGCTGGATAAAGGGAAGGGATGCAGACAGGGTGTTTGGACAGGAACAATCCAGCAGCCAGAGGCTGAATCCTGAAGCTATTTATGAGGCCAGTTCAAACAAGAATCAGCTGCCTCAACAGAAACTGGCGAAATCTGGAAAACCTGGAATAAGGAATTTGGACCAGTCCGTGAACCAGAATGCATATTTCATGGACCGGACCATGACAATATCAGGGGAAACATTCGTTGCTTGTCTGTGTGGCGATCCAGATAGCGAGATTTGGGCGTTAATTTCCAAAAGGAATGCCGTGGAACAGAGCTCTGAAAGGTCTCTGGTGGGTTATGTGATAACCAGTTCCACATAGCCGACCATCAGAATGTTGGCACTGAATGGGGGCAGGAAGCATGCATTCACAAGACATTTAAAATGGCCACTCAGGCTGAGGGAAAGGGGAAAAATGTACTGGTCATATCGGAAATGACGGCAAAAGAGTAAGAATGCATTCTATTCAACAATGAATTTCAATAGAATCGGCTGATTTAGCTACCATTCGTTGGTATTGCCATAGTATTGAATATATATTGATTTTGAGGGGTCAGATCCAGCCGCCTTAGAAACGATTACTACGCGTGAATGTACCGATGTAGTTTGTATTGCAGCAGGCTACAGATTTAAGATCAAAATTATAAAGCCGAAGTTAGTTATTGTTTTCTTGATTGAAGAGGCACTGAAAGTAGGTCCGGGAAATTGAGAGGAAACATTTAAACAAAGTGTTTGTATGAGTGGCGACAGCACTAGAGCGTTCAACTTATAGTGCTGCGTTAATGCTGCATAAATAGAGTTATTCGAAGTCTGTATGACGATAGTAATGTCATAATCTATAGAGAGTGGACCAGTGATGCACTCTTCCGGTCGGAATTGCGCCTGCGTACAACACTCCTTCAGTCGATTAACTGGATAGAGAATAAAACTATATACTTCAATTCTTTTCTGTCTTATACATTTGGTTTTGGTCTTGAATATAAATCTGGGACTGTAGGAGCCTGTGATTTGCAGTTGGAAATCATTTAAAATCATTACAGTGTTCTGCAGTCTTTTAGAGGATTCCAGAGTCAGTGGCAGCTTGCGGGAACGTCGTGGCGAGAGGGCTGCGGATGGAGCGCTAGCCGATGTTCGACTAAATTTCGACGATTAAAGCTTCCTTTGTTGGCTGATTAATCTGCCGAGTGAGATTGTAACATTCAGGCAAAATGGAAGATAACCGCTCTGCAACGAAGAGGGGAGACTGCCTTTGATCGCCAGGACATCGCTCTGCTACCGGAGAGAGAAGCCTGCCTTTTCATCGCTGGCGGGTTTGCTCGCTGCCCGAGAGTGAAAGTCCTGCTGCGGTGCCGGAGAAATTCACTCAGGAATTTATTCAGTCCTATAAATAAATATTCTCTGTGTTTCGCCCGATCTTTTTGGTTTCTGTCCAGGGGAGGCGTATGTGAGGGTCGATGCCCCTTTTCCGTTTTTGATCGCCATTTTCTTGTGAGGGCAGAAGGGATTTGGGAGTTGATAATTGTGCTGCCGTTCTTCTCTTTCTTGGTTTCGTTGCTATCTGGGGAAGAACAATTTCAGATTTGCACACTTTGATGATAAATTAACCTTTGAACCTTTGAGAGTTAGCTTTATCTGCGTGGAGGGCGACGTTTGGATGACCGAACTAAAAAGCATCTTAAGAGAAAACGTGGTTCCCAGCAATTTTACATCCAGTATTGCTGGGAATCCACCAAACTGTCACAACTTTGTAGAAGGATTCGGAGGCTGGGGTGTCTCAATGACACGAAGAGCTCTGGTGGCCGGAGTGCGGGCCTTCTGGTTTGGTTCCGTGTAGGGTCACCTATGTCAACCAGGTTAAAGGGTAGAGGCCAGACTAAGAGTGGCTCACCGTTCTTCCTAGATTTGGCTTCAGCTGATGGCGAACAACCCTGACTGTTCTAAAAACTATTATGGAAACAGCAATGATGAATCTTTCTATATCTGTGTGCGACGGTGTGCACAGACATAGATGGAGGCCCTTCATCGCTGCCCTTGCGACGCAATGAGCCGTAAGTCAGTAGGTATTGTGGGAAAACAGATCATTAGCGACACTCAGCGGTATTAGATAAACACTGTGAGAGACAGGTGAGCAAAGTATGAGAGAAGTCTGCATGGAATTATTCCAGGTGATTTGATTTATTCTTTGATCTCAGTAAAGTAGATGAATGTAATGATTCCGTTTATACGATACATAGTTCCCATTTAAGAAATCAACGTTAACTAGGCAAGTGATGCGTATTAAGTTGTGATAAAATTTCAAAATATAAATGTCTGCCATTAATGGCTGCTGGAACCGGACAAATACAGCACAAATCTTCTAGGTTAGCGGACATCGAGTGGCTTTACGTTTCATTTTAACCTCTCCGCTTTTTAGTTATATATAATCGAATAAACATGTTGCCTAGAAAAGAATGGGATTGGAGGCTTGTGACGTTTCGCAACTCAGCAACAGATATTGTTTGATGTAAAGTAGAAGAAGCTGCTGCAATGAGACAATAATGTTACAGACTCTGGCAACATTTTCCACATGTTTGCAAAATAAAAAAAAATGTGCTCAGATGGAGTCATTATGGTCATTTGCAGCCTGAGAGAAAATGGTAAAAACAAAGTCCCAGTTTGAAATGACAGAACAGCATTGAGTGGCAGAGGAATCTACTTCGGCTTGAACATAAACGTTTTGTTGCTGGATAGATTCCATTACATGCCTGTTGAGTCAATTTATTTCAATTATCTTCGCCACGATTTCTTACCTTATAATGGACTCCGAGAAGAAATGGCGTTAACGTATTGTATGAAGCAAAGAGCATTACATATCCCTGAAAAGCAACTAATACATATGCACCGTAGATATTCCTCGAAGGGAAAGTACTTGAAACCTATTCATACTTAGAAGAAACCGAGATTCATTGTGAACACCATGAAGTTCTTGAAAACACACCTGTGAATCGTTTTTATTGTCGTTGTTGCTCTGGAGTCGTTGGCGGATTCTGTTTGCCGTTGTAATATGTCTGACTGTTAAAGCATTGAACAATAGAATTAAACCGATTGATACCATGAAACAGTATGTAAGCTTTCCACACTGGTAAATTAATCTGCTCTGTTTATACAGCGCCGTAGAACGTCGTCAATAACCTCAAAACGATCTACTGAAAAGTAAAATGGAACAATACCTTAAAAAACTCCCTATGCCCGCAGTCACTACCACTATAATCGCTGTCCTTTCGGTGCAAAATTGTTTCTGCAGCTTTTGACTACAAATTGCAATATATTGATCAAAGGTGAAAGCTACCGTCAGCCACAGAGAACCGTCCATAACTGCGAGCACGTGTCGGTGCAGGTGCGAAGAAATTGCAGCATGAACCCAAACCTTTGCAAGATAAAGGACGGCTAATTCAGATATCTGTCTTTATAACCATAATTCATTGTTAACACCATGAAACTCTTGAAAATACACCCATAAGTTTGACACAGCGATAGAGTAGACGTTGACACGACATCTCGGGGCGTTGGAGTCCGGTGACCTTCGTAAGAATGTTTCTACGGACGGGTTTCCTGCGGGTGCCTCGTTTTCCTCCCCTGGTCCAAAGCATTCACTGTAAGCAGGTCAATTTGTCATAAGGTGGGCGTTGGGAACAGACCCAAATGCAAGACACTGACATTGAAGTTCTAGGGAGAGGACAAGGTGTATTAAGTAAGCAAGGGAAGTGGGGAATAAACGACGCTGGACAAAACACAGGCCTTGGACAAGACTGGGAGACAGGGAACGGGCTAGGATTAGAGTAGGAAAGTAGGACCTGGACGAGGAACTACGAACTGGGAACTGGGAACTAGGAACCTGGACAAGGACTCCGAGCCAGAGACTGGACAGGGACCCGGAACCTGGATCTTGACTCGGGCACGGACTCCGGATCCAGGCGAGGACCGGACTGGACGTGGGGGCAGGACGCGGGACTCCAGGGCTGGATGAGGACATGAAGCTCAGACTAGGACGAGGACAAGAAGCTGAGACATGGTCTTGATCGAGGGAGAACAGGAACGCAGAGCCTAGGTCGATGGAGAGAAAAGCAGAAGCGGGGAGAGGAATAGCTGGACACGGGCACCAGCCCTGGACGAGACCAGGACTCAGGGCCGAGGCTATGACTTAGACTTGGACACGGACTGGAGCCTCCGTCGGAGCCTTGGACACGGAATGGAACCTCCACGGAGCCTTTGACGAGCACAGGAACACTGAGACTTGGACTGGAGCACTGGAACACAGAACACAGAGCCGGGACTTCTCCTTGGGAACAAAACATAGGGCCGGGACTCATACACGGACACTAACCACAGGGAAAATAAAAGACAGTTCCAAGCTCAACGATAGATGGTTCCTTCTGTTGGCGTTGCAAGGCTCCAGTCTCATCCGGCGGCTGAACTTGACGGCGATACAGGCGAGGTTACCGACAAGGCTTCAGGCGTGGGTAGTCGGCAAGGCTTCAGATCTGGGTAGCAAGCAAGTTTTGAGGTGTGTGCTGCAGGCAGAGCTTCAGGCCAGGCTTCAGAGGGAAGGAAGGGAATAGTCCAGCCTCAGGGTAATGGCAATGACGGCCTGACCTACCCCACGGAGGCAAGGACAGGAAGGGACAGTTCAAACCGTAGGGTAACGGTAAGGACGGCCTGACTTATCCCACAGAGGCGAGGACTTGATAACGACGAGACGAACCAGCAAGCCATACGAGTCGCAGTACGAGAATCCAGACGCAATACGAGAATTCCAGACGCAATACGAGAATCAGGTGCTTGTGATTAAACCCTACTGAAACCACGGACAGCGAGAAGACCCGGAGCCCGGTGTCCACGGACCGGACCGCGAACCGGAACGCGGACTTCCTGGACCGGAGCATGACACAATGGGCAATGGTAAGTTATTACATAATGGTGCTGGGATTAAATACGCGAATTGCTGGCCGACGTTATTCGTTGAGCAGGAAGGGCCTGATCCGCGCAGTGCCACTGAATAATCTGTATCTGTGATCTGTGGGAGTCTGCCGTGGTGTTTTTGAACCATTGTGTTATAACTTTCCCGGGCGGTGCGGCAATACAAATAATTGCCATATTATCCTTTTATCACATGATGTACATTCATGCAATTTCATCACGATAGGTCTGAAAAATGCAGCACTCGTCACGCAGGAGGTCGAAGAACCTTTCTAGTCATAATATTGTTTGGGAAATTCTCAGAAATAAACAAACAGTTAGTCTGCCTGCAAACCCAATCTAAACAAGCAAACCGTTATAAAGTGGAAAATGAAACAGACAGAAAAGAAAAGGTGAGCGAACATCTGTGTGTGAGGAGAGAGAGGGAGGGAGAGAGAAATAATTACACTGATCATAATCTGTTGATTGTTACGGTCCCGATCGTTAATTCCTTGTTTTCTCCTAATTTCCTTTGATTGTGCCACGGTTCCGACCGTTAATTTCCGAATGCTCCGAATTCTCTTTGAAGACGGCACACCTGGTTTCCATCAGGAGCTGCAGCATAAGAACCACGGCGTTACAACCAGCAGTTGCCAGATCGTTGGTTTTGCCTGTGTGGTAATGAACGTTTCGCAGCAGCTTAGGACTGTACCATGTTGCTCCATCAGCGAGAATTACCTGTGAAACTCCGTCTCTTCATGTCAAGGTCAGTTTTCTAAGCTCAGTTCCTGTTCAGAGATTTACCTGTGAAACCCAGCCTCACCGCGCCAAGATAAGTTTTCAAAAGTTTTACTTCAGTGTAACTCTGTCTCTCCGTACTAAGAAGGAGAGCCCTTCGAGCCAGCACCGCTATTCAATGTGATCATGGCTGATCATCCACAGTCAGTACCCCGTTCCTGCTCCCCATATCCCTTGACTCCGCTATCTTTAAGAGTTCTATCTAACTGTTTCTTGAAAGCATCCAGAGAATTGGCCTCCACTGCCTTCTGAGGCAGAGCAATCCATAGGTTTGCTCTCTGGGTGAGAAAGCATTTCCTGAACTCCGTTCTAAATGGCCTACCCCTTATTCTTAAACTGTGGCCTTTGGTTCTGAACTCCCCCAATATCGGGAACATGTTTCCTGCCTCTAGCGTGTCCAATCCCTTAATAATCTTATATGTTTCAATCAGATATCCTCTCATCCTTAGAAATTACAGTGTATACAAGCCCAGTCGCTCCAATCTTTCAACATATGACAGTCCCGCCATCCCGGGAATCGACCTCGTGAACCTACGCTGCACTCCCTCAATAGCAAGAATGTCCTTTCTCAAATTTGGAGAACAAAACTGAACACAATACTCCAGGTGTGGTCTCACCAGGACCCTGTACTACTGCAGAAGGACCATCTGCCATGCATCTGCCCACTCACCCAACCTGTCCAAGTCGCCCTGCATTCTCCTAACATCTTCCTCATATTTCACACTGCCATCCAGCTTTGCATCACCTGCAAATTTGCAAATGTTACCTTTAGTCCGTTCATCTGAATTACTAATGTATATTGTAAATAGCTGCGGCCCCAGCACTGAGCCTTGCGGTACCCCACTAGTCACTGCCTGCCATTCTGAAAAGGACCCGTTAATCCCTGCTCCTTGTTTCCTGTCTGCCAATCAATTTTCTATCCACGTTAGTACCCTACCCCCAATACCATGTGCTCTAATTTTGTTCACTAATCTCCTTTGTGGAACCTTATCAAAGGCTTTCTGAATAGTCTCCTGCCAACCTGTTCTTCCTCTTGCTTGTCGTTCACGTCTGCATCCCAAGAAAATCTCCGTGCCCGTGTCCTGCACTTGGGTCCTCCTCATTCGTTGCAACAGAACGATCTGTCCATAATGGACCCAGCGGACACGAATACCCTGCAACAACCCGTCACCGGCCAGGGCTCCCTACTGGGTTTGCATGACCATCTCCTCCGGGTCGTCATGGAGAACCTTCGTTCATTGTCTGCTGACGTAACGAAGATCGCTGGATAGGTGGACCTGATTGGATAGGTGGACTATCCCATCAGTTTATCCCTATCACTTCTGGAACTCTGTATAACCAGCCCAGACAGCCTGTAGTGGCAACCACCGACGTGTCAGCCCCGCCAAGAAAGCCGCATGTACCGGAACCAGAGCTCTACGCTGGGGATTTGGGGAAGTGCCTGGCCTTCCTTTTGTAGTGCTCCCTGGTGTTTGAACAGTAGTCATTCATGTACTCCACGGATAAATCAAAGATTGCTTATATCATGGGGTTAAAGTGCCTTAGTGTGTTTGGGATAATCAACTGGATATCTGCTCCTCCTTCGCCACCTTTATCGCGAAATGACGAAGATCTTTGACGACACCGTCAGTGGTAAAGACGCCGCTAAGCGTCTACTCACTCTCCGTCATGGCTCACGCAGTGTTGCTGAATACTCTGTGGAATTCCGGACGTCAGCGGCCGACTCGGGGTGGAACGATGAGGCACTCCAAGGGGTATTTCTGAATGATCTCAGCGAAATAGTGAAAGACGAGTTGGCGGCAAGAGATGACACCGACAGCTTGGATTCCTTGATCTCCCTAGTCACCGGGTTGGACAATCATCTCCGAGAATGCTACAGGCAAAGAACTGGTCGTCCGCCACCTTTGGCCTCTTCACGCCCCTCATTAAATCCTCCCATCAGCACAAGCCTCCCTTCTCTACCTGCGTCTAGAATACCTCCCAGCCCGGCCGTTTCCACAGTCCCGGGAGAGGAACCCATGCAGCTGGGAGGGAACCGTCTTTCTCCCGCAGAGCGATTCCGGAGACTGAGTGCGCGGGTGTGTCTATAATGCGGCCACTCCGGTTATTTCTGTGCTACCGGTCCCCTTCGGCCAAAAGAGAAAGCTCACCAGTAGAAAAGGGGACCCTGGTGAGCCAGACAACTTCCCCACCGTCCCCCGAACCCGGATACAGATCCAAACTACTTATAACCAGCAGTTCCTTTTATGTCAGCACTAGTGAACTCCAGCGCTGGGGGACAACTTTTGGATGAAAACATATCTTCCTTGGTGGGAATTCCTCGTGAGCCGTTGAGTACCCCCCTCGAAGCTCGGGTATTGGACGGTAGACTACTAGCCCGAGTCATACACTGCACACCACCCCTGTCTGTCTTTCTCTCCGGGAACCATCGACAACAGGTAATATTCAGTTTGATTTCCTCTCCTTGTCATGGTCCCGATCGTTAATTCCCTATCTTGCTCCTAATTGTCTTTGATTATACCATGGTCCCCATCGTTAATTCCCCAAATTGCTTCCAATTCTCTATGATGATGGCACACCTGGTTTCCATCAAATAATCAGTATAAGAAACCCTACGTCACAACTACTAGTCGCCAGTTTGCTGGTCTGTTTTTCCAGTGAGATAACCACGTTCCCCGACCACTTAGAACCGCTAGTTCTAAGTCTAGATCCTGTCTCCAGATTAACCTATGAGACTCCGTTTCCCTGAGTCAATGCTCCACGTCAAGACTTCGTGTCAAGGCTCTAAGTCAAGGCTCCGTGACAAAGATCCATATCAGAGCTCCGTGTCAAGATTCCTCCTGTTTGCTCTTCGGCGTTTACGCTCGTCTAAGCATCCTGCACTTGGGCTTGCTTCCTACTCTCCTGAAACAGAACGAACTGGCCAAGAATGGACCCAGCGGACACGAAGACCCTGCAACAAGCCCTCGCCAGCCATGGCTCCCTACTGTGTCTGTCCGATCAACTCATTCGGGATGTCGTGGATAATCTCCGTTTCCTGTCCTCGAAAGATCAAAGAAAGATCATTGACCACCACGTAAAGATACTCACTCTCTGTCAGGGCTCCCGCAGTCTTGCTGAGTATTCTCTCGCGGCGAACATTATCCAACACTCATCCTCCCCTGTTGGCGAAGGTGTCTTCTTCGTGGGGACTGCGCCCCTACATTGATTACCGAGGCGTAAATAGCATAACCATAAAGAACAAATCTCCACTGCCCCTTCTCGACTCTGCTTTCGAACCACTTCACGGAGCTACCATCTTCTCCAAGTTGGACCTACGAAGTGCCTATCATCTGGTCAGGATAAGGGAGGGAGATGGGTGGAAAACCGCGTTCAACACCCCTCTTGGTCACTGCGAATACCTGGTCATGCCCTTCGGCCTCACCAATGCCCCCACCCCCCACCCCCGATAAACGATGTCCTTAGAGATTTTACTAACCGCTTCGTGTTTGTTTATTTGGATGATACATTAATCTTCTCCAGCAATCTTCAAGAACACGCCTACCATGTCCGTCAGGTTCTGCAGAGGCTTTGGGAGAACAAATTGTTCTTAAAAGCTGAGAAGTGCGAATTTCACGTTTCTTCAGTCAGCTTCTTAGGTTATCTCATGGAAAGCGGGCAAGAGGGCGGATCCCGAAAAGATCCGGGCGGTAGCAGAGTAGCCAACACCCACGACACTCAAAGCAACTCCAGCGGTTTCTGTGGTTCGCAAACTTTTATCGTCGTTTCATCAGAGATTACCGCCGGGTGGCAGCGTCCCTTACTCGTCTCACTTCTCCTAAGACCCCTTTTCATTGGGATCCCAAGCGGATGCTGCCTTCTCAGAGTTGAAGAGGCATTTCACCTCCGCTCCCATCCGGGTCCAAGCAGATCACTCTTGTCAATTCATTGTGGAGGTCGACGCCTCCGACTCTGGGGTGGGAGCGATTCTCTTCCAACGTTCAGGCCCTCACAAAAAAATTGATCCCTGTGCCTTCTTTTCTCGCCGGTTATCCCCCGCCGAACGAAATTACGACGTAGGGAACCGGGAGTTATTGGCAGTCAAGCTTGCTTTGGAGTTGGGGAGGCACTGGCAGGGGGGAGAGGAACATCCGTTTATCGTCTGGACCGATCACAAGAACCTTGCATATATCCAAACAGCCAATGGCTTGAATTCCCGTCAGGCCCGTTGGGCATTATTTTTTGGTCGGAACAGAATTACACTCACTTATCATCCGGGGTCCAAGAACGGAAGCCCGATTCTCTACATTCCCGAGGAGGGCATTCCCAACCCCAAGAACATCCTGCTGCCATCCAGTGTAGTGACTGCCCCCACCTGGGAGATCGAGGCCATCGTCAAAGAGGCCCAACGGACTCAACCAGTCCCAGGCAACGGACCCTCCAATCGGCTCTTTGTGCCCGATTCCGTTCGATCTCAGGTTCTCCAGTGGGGGCGCTCACCCCATTTCGCCTGTCATGCCGGGATCGATCGGACTTTGTCCCTCCTGAAGAAAGATTTTCTGGTGGCCCTCCATGGACGCTGACACCCGCACCTTTGTCTCGGCCTGTCGTGTTTGTGCCCTTGGAAAAGCCCCCACCGAACACCTGCTGGATTACTTCGTTCCGTACCTGTTCCTAGCCGTCCCTGGTCTCACATTGCACTGGACTTTGTTACGGGACTACCCCTTTCACATGGGAGCACCGTGCCGGACCGCCTCTCCAAATCTGTGCACTTCGTAGCCCTACCCAAACTCCCTTCAGCTCGAGAAACAGTCGACCTTCTTGTCAATTACTTCTCCCGCCTTCACGGGATTCACTCGGACGTTATTTCTGACTGGGGTTCCCAAATCATCTCTCAAGTTTGAAGATCATCGGCAGATGAACGGGCAAGCAGAGCGAGCTAACCAGAATTTGGAAACAGCACTGTGCTGTGTAACCGCCAACAACCTGTCTGCCTGGAGCACACATCTCGCTTTGGAAGAGTACGCCCACACATCCCTGGTCAGCACCGCCTCTGGAATGTCCCGCTTTGAATGCTCCCTTGGGTACAAACCCCCTCTACTATCTGCTCAAGAAGATGACATTGCTGTGCCTTCTGCTCAGGCCCATCTCCGCAAGTGCCGCATGTTCTGGAAAGACACACACCGCGGCCCTGCACTGTTCAGCCGACCGCAACCGGAGGATTGCCGATCGCCATCGGATTCCTGCAACTGATTATCGGCCTGGGCAGATGGTTTAGCTCTCTTCTAAAGACATCCACGTCAATAACCAGCCTAAGAAACTCACCCCACGACTCAAACTACCCAAATCTATGCACATCCATCCTACATTCCACGTTTCCCAACTGAAGCCGGTCACTGACAGCCCTTTATGCCCTCCTGCCGAACCCCATCCACCCGCCCGGATTATTGTCGACCACCCAGCTTACACCGTCCGGCGAATACTGGAATTCCGTCGCCAAGGCAGGTACGTCCAATACCTGTTCGATGGCGAGGGATACGGCCCGGAGGAACGTTCCTGTATTTCCCGCTCCTTCATTTTGGACCCTTCCCAAATCCGTGATTTCCATCAGGACCATCCGGAGAAGCCTGAGGGATGGTCTGGAGGCTCTCGTTGAGGGGAGTAGGGTGGGTACTGTCATGATCCCGGTCGTTAATTCCCTATCTTGCTCCTAATTTTTTTTGATTATACCATGAGCCCCATTGGTAATTTCCCAAATTGCTTCCAATTCTCTATGATGATGGCACACCTGGTTTCCATCAAAGACTCCGTTTAAGAATCTCTACGTCACAGCTACTGGTTGCCAGTCCTTGGTCTTTTTCCCTGTGAGATAACTACGTTTCCCTACTGCTTAGAACCGTTTGTTCTAAGTTTAGCTCCTGTTTCAACGTTTACCTATGAGACTCCAAGTAAAGGCTCCGTGTCAAGCCTTCGTGTCCAGGCTCTAAGTCAAGGTTCCGTGTCAAGATCCCTCCTGTTTGCTGTTCGGTGTTTACGCCCGTGTAAGCATCTAGACTCAATCTCCGTGCTTGTGTCCTGCATTTTGGGTTCGCATCCTATGGTCCTCAAGCTCCGATAGTTCTTGGTTACCCCTGGTTAAGCTGCGATAATCCCCACATTGACTGGTCCACCGGGAACATAGTCAGCTGAAGTTCGGTCTGTCACTCCACGTCTACAATTGGCCCTTTCCCCAGTCGAAGGTCACGGCGACCTCGTCTGACTCTGAATCCGGCGACTTATCCAAAGTTCCCGCAGAATATCATGATCTGGGTGAAGTATTTAGCAAACAACGGTCTCTTTCCCTACCTCCATATCGCTCTTACGATTGCGCAATTGACCTTCTCGTCGGTGTTCCTCTTCCTACCAGTTGGCTGTATAATCTGTCCCGGCCAGAAAGAGAAGCAATGGAGGCTTACCTAAATGACTCTCTAGCGGCTGGCATTATCCGACCCTCATCTGCCCCTGTAGGCGCAGGTTTCTTCTCTGTGGGAAAGAAAGACGGCTCACTGCGTCGCTGCGTTGACTATCGTGGCCTCAATAGCAGCACCATATGGAATAAGTATCCACTGTCCCTTATCAACTCTGCTTTCGAACCCCTTCCCGGTGCCACCATTTTCTCTAAATTGGACCTACGGAGTGCCTACCACCTGGTCAGGATAAGGGAGGGAGATGAATGGAAAACAGCTATTAACACTCCTCTTGGTCGTTTCGAAAATCTGGTCATGCCTTTCGGCTTCACCAATGGCCACGCCGTCTTCCAAGCCCTGATAAATAATGTCCTTAGGGAGGTTCGGTAGTTCAGTTGACAGCTAACAACCGTGACTGATTAATGTGGTTAACCGCGACTGGTTAACCGTGACAATGTTATGAAGCAGCAAATAGGAACTTTTCTGATTATTTGTTGCCACGCTAGGGGCAGAGCGAGCTTGAGGACCTCATTGCTACGCCATGGGTGTAACGCAGTAAGTCAATCGGTATTGTGGAAAAATGGAATATTAGCGATGTTAAAGGGTATTAGATAAATGCCATCGAGGCAGATGAGCACAATATAAGGATTGTCCACACAATAAATGAGTGATACGGTTTATTCTCTGATCTCAGTAAAACAGTTTGGGAAGGCGATATAATGATTGCGTATGAATTTAAAAGATATACAGTTGACATTTAAACACTTAGAATAGCATAGCCAAATAATACGTCTTAAAAAAGAAAATCAGTTGTCCGGTAGTGACTGTGAGAACAGGGCAAATATTGTACAATATTGCAATGATAAATATTCTAAGTTACAGGACAACAAGTGGCATATCCTGCATTTTAACCTCTCCTTTTTTAGTTAAATATAACTGACTAATAATTTTGACAAAAAAAGAAATGGTAATGGCGGCTAGACAATTCTCAATTCAACAATAGATAATGTTCGATAAAAAGCAAAAGAAGGTGGTGAAGTGAGATAAAAATGTTATAGCTGCTTTCAAAAGTTACCACAAATTTGCAACGGAAAAATAAGCGATAAGATGGACTCATTACCGTCATTTGCAGTCTGAGAAGAACTGGTAAAAGTGGAGTCCCTGTTTGAATCGAAGAGACCACAGATGTTCTTGCTGGACAGTATGAAGACAGAGCAGCATGAAGCGGCAGGGTGAAATACTTCCACCTAAACAGAAAATGTTTCTTGTTGGTTTCAAATCCAGCATCGTAGCAGATAAAGTTGAACGGAACGTATATGGTGGGAATATAATGGACCTCGATAGGTTATTTCCTGTGATGTAACACATGTTAATCTAGGAACCTGCGGTATTAAAATTAAGACCAGAAAAAAAATCCGAAAGGGAAAACGGGACAGTCATATTGTCTTTGGTTATTGCTGGAATGGAAAGTTCGAATATACGATGACAGGTCGTTGTGGTTTCGAGGAAGTGGAGAGGCCAAAAGGAGATGGAAATAGCACAATTCTGCCCATGGTTCACATTATAAAGTCTCATTGAAGCGAAAAATTTCGGTCCCTTACTCCTCTTACAATGGAAAGGAATTGCGATCGAGCGCAGTCAGTTCGGATTTGCAACAACATCTTCCCCACGATCTCCATCAGCACAGATGCATCACATGGCTGTGTGCCTATACCTCGACTCCACTCGGGATACAGATGTGACTGTGTGGCTAAGCACGGCACCAAAGCGAGATTCATGTTTGCTTTCTTACAACACTACTGTCATATTCCGAATCAAAGGTGGTGACGAATTAGCATGTCGGAAGGAGACAGATAATCTGGCTGAGTGTTGCCATAAGAGCAACCTCTTACCAAATTACATTAAGGCCAATGATGTGGTTAATGACTTAAGTAGGAGGAAACTAGAGGTCCATGAGCCAGTCCTAATCAAAGGATCAGAGGTGGATAGGATCAGCAATTTACATTCCTTACTGTTATCGTTTCGGAGGACTCGTCCCGAAACCAGCATTTTAATTCAGATTGGAGTTCGCCTTGAGTTATGGTACCTAAACCAGATGGCAGTTCAGGTTTTGCACTGATTACAGAAAGATGCATTGCTATAAGAAAAACAGATGCTTACCCCACCCCCCCCCCCAAAGGTTGATGATTGTGTAGAAAAGACTGGAAAGGCGAGGTTTCTTACAAAGATTTATTTGTTGAAAGGGTATTGGTGTTCCGTTAACGGATAGAGGTAAAGAAATTTCTGCATTTGTAACAACTTCTGGTTGTATGAATATAATGTTCTGCCATTTGTAATGAAGAATGATTCGGGAGCATTCAGAGAATGATTAATTCTGTAATTCAAGGGTTAGAACACAGATGTCCTCATTGATGATTTGTTTACAGGAAATGACACCTGGGAAGCCCATATCTCTGCAGTGGAACAGCTCTGAAAGGCTCTCAAAGGCCAAACTTACAGATAATTTAGCTAAGAGTGAATTTGACCATGCCAGTGTGACATACTTGAATATGTTGTAGGTCAGGTCATGGTTAAGGAAAATGGTTAAGGAGACTCCAATTCAACAACAGAATTTGATTTTGCAGGAGTATGATCACATGATCTCACAATAAAGGCAAGGATAATATAATTGCCGATTGTCTTTCCAGATATTAAGTTTGCTATGTATTTTTTAATAGTGGAGTGGAATTTACTATTCGTATATGCTTCTGTAATATGTTACATTAGTCTGCTATATGGACCATAAATGTATTGTATAACATAATGTAGTTTGCAGTTAAAATTTTGCTCATCCAGATCAAAATCTTCCTTTTTAGGCGGTGGTGTTACATGCCTGCCGATTTCAGTTACTGTGAGTGTCACTTTAAGAAACTCCTGAGTGAGACGGGACTATGGTATCAGCATAACAAACTGGGATTTTTGGCTGTAAGGAGAAAGAGAGAGAGAGAGGAGAGAGAGAGAGAGAGAGAGAGAGAGAGAGAGAGAGAGAGAGAGAGAGAGAGAGGAGAGAGAGAGAGAGAGAGAGAGAGAGAGAGAGAGAAGAGAGAGAGAGAGAGAGAGAGAGAGAGAGAGAGAGAGAGAGAGAGAGAGAGAGAGAGAGAGAGAGAGAGAGAGAGAGAGAGAGAGAGAGAGAGACACACTTTGGACTGCAAGCTGTCAGTGGGAGTTTGTTTAACACAGAAGAAGTCTGATACTTCCCCATTCGCAAAATATTGGGTTAGGTGTGTGGCTTGCAGTTTGTATAGTCCGTATGTGGATTTTCGTTGTAATATCCTGTGGGACCACTGTTGTTAACCCTTACCTGGATTCGGGTGTGTTATGTGGTAACCACTTGGAAGAAAGGATATTTAGTGATTGTCACCTGGTGATATTTCGATGGGAATTTCGCAACGACTCGACGGATATTATTTTCGCCGACTGTTATATTGTTTGCACAGCGTGGATTCTGAGAAATTCTTCGTAACTGCTTTCTCTCTACATTTTAGCGGAGATTTACAAATCTCTCCCATCATTTATTCTGTGGATTACTGGACCTTTGCCATCTGACTCTTAAGACTTAAATAATTTTTCCTAATCTTGACTGTTTGGGAGCCGAACAGACACACACAACACATACGCAAAAAACTGTTAACTTCTGTTTATTTCATTTGAGTTTTCACATTTTGAGTATATACTAATAAAGACAACGGTGATAACATTGCAACTTGACTAAAGATCTGATCTATTGCTGCTGGTACGTAACAGTATTCCCTTCAGCATTGACTTGCAGTATTGGGCACTTCTGAATGAAACGTGGCCGCAGGAACGCGGCATCCATCATCAGAGTCTCTCCAGCCTCGAGGACATGCTCTCATTTATCTGCTGCCAGCTGGACCAAAGTAGAGGAACTTCATGACCCACACTACCAGGTTCAGAAACAGCTATTATCCCTCAACATCAGGCTACGGTCTTATGGAGGTGTAGCGTCCTTGAAAGCGAGTCAGCTGATTATGGAATCTGCACAGAGTTGTGGTGCCTGACGTCATCCACACTGGTAATAAGCCTGATAGTCGCACAGTAATAACTATTCCTGAACCTGCGCGAGTGGGACCTATGGTTCTGCGCCGCCTACCCGATGGTAGAATCGAGAACGGAGCGAGAACCAAATACAAGAGGAAGCATGCCTTGTTGGGATATGAGGCTGATGTTGATATCGGCATTGGGCAGGTTACTTCCAACAGGAATGCTCTAGATATAGAGCTCTGAAAGGCATTTGGTTTGTTATGTGACAACAGGTTTCACGTCGCTGACCATGAAAATTCTGGCGGTGACTGAGGGCAAAAAGCCTGCATTCACAACACTTTTATATTGGCCACTCTAGTGGATGAAAAAGTGAGGAATGTTGTGGAAATATCAGAAGTTATGACAAAAGGGTAAGAGTTTATTCTACGCAACAATGAATTCAAGCAGAATAGGACTGCACGGGGTCAGAGTCAGCCGCCGTAGTTATGATCACCATGCGTGTGCATTTGAAAGAACGTAGTATATACTCCAGCAGGCTGAGAAAGTAAGGACAATATTGCGTTTAAAATTAGTTTTTATTGAAGAGGCACAGAGACAAGTTCTGGGGAGGTAGGAGTTTATATGAGTCTAAGGGATATAAAGAGCTGAGAGCATTGGTGAATGTTACTTATAGTCCAACAGTGTTGCATTAATGTAGCACGAAGTAGGGAACTGGACATCTTTATGACGATGATGATGTATAATCAAAAAAGTTCATACCGGGGAGGAGGAATTCTGGAATGTCGATTTATAAAGAAGCTTAAGAGGTACAAAGCTCCTTTATATCTGGTGTTGTGGAGAAATCCTTCAAGCGGACTTCAGACTTATTCTAGGGTTTGGAAGTCTACATGCTTCAGTGACCCAGAGAGCTTTGTTGGCTTGAGTCAGGACCACGTGCTTTCACCGTTAATAAGGAAATGCAGAACAGCCATGCAGAAAAGGGCAAAGGTAGAGGGCACACTATGAATGGTTCACCGGTCCCGAAGGCTGGGGAGCTAAACTCACGGATGATAACCGTGAATGATTAATGATAAATATTTAAATGAAAAAAAAACTCAATTTATGCAGTTTACATAAAATATCCATGTAATTCGCCTTATATTTACATAAAATTAAGAAGATAAGCAGTCGTGTGGTAATGGCTGTGAGAACAGGACAGAAGTTCCACATTGTTGCAATAAATCTTCTAGGTTATCGTTCAGCAAGTGGCTTTAGGATTCATTTTAACCTCTACTTTATTTTAGTAAAACATAACTGAACAAAAATGTTGCCGAAAAAAATAGAAATGGCGACTGCAGAAATTCTGCAATTCAGCAATGGATCTGTTGCACGAAACAAAGAGCATCACGTGTGGATAAAAAGGTTACTCTCGTAGGGGAAAGTACTTGAACACATTCACACTAAGAAGAAATATCGAGTCATTATTAATGCCCTTTAGCTCTGGAAAACACGTGCTTAAATTGAACGCCACTGCAGCGTGATTTTGGACAACGCATTTCCAGAACCTGCAAATTTTCTTTTCTTCATGATAATGGACATACAGCTTGCCGTTGGCCTGGCGAACCACCTGGAATGAAATCATACCGATGAAATAAATCATTGTATCACCAGAAAGATAAAGCGATGTTCTATTGTGATGGTGAAGTTGAGGTTGCATTTGTGATACATTAAAACGGCAAGACAGAACAATTGAAGTGTCAGACTAAGGATTCATTCTCTTCTGTTGTATATTTCCCGTCTTCAGGGAAGAGTGTGACTCCTCATTTCGTGAACCTGGCACAACGGAGATCCGATTCTTATACCCGGACTCTCGGATTATGTATATGCGTGTGTTCAGTGGATCGATGATCAGTCGATTAATAGATAAATCTACCAAATTAAGAATCATGCCAGCATCACCCTGTTCGTTGGCTAAGAATCCGCTATTCATCCAGTGATTTAAATGTAATTCTGCCAATGTAAATATCACATCAGCAACATTTTATTCGCTGGCACATTTGAAGAAATTAAACTCACTAGAGTTGGTGCGAAACGGTATTCTAGCATGCAGGCACCTGGACAGGCAGACCTTTGATCAAATCTGCAGATTATTAAAAACTTTATGTGACTTAATAACAAAATATACAAATCAACTTACGTTTTATCTGCAGAGTCGGCCATTTAATGTGACCAGATGATTCACTCCTTTCTTAATTTCTTCCCTGAATTTCTTCTGGGACAGTATGTAGACACACATGTTGGTGCACGTACAGAGAAATTGCAACATGAACCCAGTCTCTTGCAGGATAAACGACGGCGAATTAAGATATCTGTCTGCATAAAAGTAATTCTGCGCCTGCCAGATCATAGTGGAGACTATACAGGTGGTCCACAATAAAATGAAATTGGCTGATAGAGCGAACAGCAAAATCATTGATTTTCTCCGGTTCGCCATCTCTGAATCTTTCTTAGTGTCATTGATGCTCCGGAATCCTCGGCGGATTCTGTTTGCAGCGATGATATGACTGATTGTTAAAGCATTGAACACTAGAATTAAACCGATTGGCAGTAAAGATGTAATGATACCATTAAACATCTGGTAAACTTTCCACACTGGTGTACTAAAGTAATCTGCCCTGTCAGTGCATTGCCACTGAACGTTGTCAATAATCACGACAGGAGCTACTGTAAAGTAAAATGGAAAAAACCTCAGGCAGCTCCCTATGCACACAATCATCACCACTATAATCGCTGTTCTTCCGGTGCAAACTCGCTTCCGCAGCTTTTGGCTACAAATTGCAATACATCGATCAAATGTGAAAGCCACTGTCAGCCAGACAGAGCAGTCCGTGGCTGCGAGCCGAAGCACAGATGTCAGAGCGCAAATCGGAGTGATGAACAAAACATTGGCAAAACGGTAAATATTATTGATCCGCTCTATTAGAACGCCTATGATAACACCCATTAAATCAGCTGTTGCCATTGCTACGAGGTAAAGGGTGATGCATTTAGAGAGTCCACATTTTCGAAGACAGAGAATCACAATCGCCATTAAATTAACTGCAAGGAAGAAATAAGTGTTAGTTTCAAGCTCACAAAATCCGCTGCATTTTACTTGATTTCCATACAAAGAATTGTTTACACACTGACTGAACTGGCTTCGATCCACGAAGATCACGAAGGGATCGGAGAAAAAGCTGAATCGGCAAATTACCTGCAGTTTTGAATGGGATTCCGCAGATCACGGCATCCTGAACAGCGGATTTCTTATCAACGCAACAATCTTGAATAACGCTAGCATTATAGCTGAACAGAACTTTGCGAATAGAAATACAATGGGCTCAGATATTTCTGTTTCCACTTATATAATACATGTGAGTCCAGGAAACTGCAGCGTTAAAATTAAGACCAGAACAAACAAGTCCAGCAGGGAAAACTGGACAGTCATATTTGCTTTGGTTATTGATGCAATTGAAAAGATGTTTAGACAATTATATTCAAAATGAAATCTGATTTGATGCATGATAGTGTGAATGAACGATGGTCCCACTGCAGGTCGATGGGAGTGGGCTGAGACTTCGAAGGATAAAAACCATTTATGCTTTGGAAGATCGGGCAACGGAAAATGCTGGAACAAGTTTGGTTATTGCAGTTGACAAAGAAACCAGCGACAGGAAAGAACTGTTCGGTCTGAGTGAGAAAAATATATGCTTCAACCTGACTCGACCGAAATCCCTTGTCAGACAAGACACTTCGTGCAATGTATTTTACAGCAAATATGATATCGTGCAGTAGATAGAGCAAGCAGAAATCGCAGAAGAAACTCCAGTCACTTACTGGAATACCAATCGCAGTCAGTACAGGATAATAAACACGCTCAATGTAGAAAATTGCTGGATATTCCATGTTCCGTGTGACGTGACGATCAGTTTACACTGTTCCTACTGCCCAAAACTACCTGTGATTGTTTTGCGCGCGCTTATAAGCGAGGGGATACAGCAATCTCCCAATTAATCTGTCACATCAGAGACAGCCCAGTGAACAAACAATTAAAGTAAGCCATTCCTACACATTTGTTACTGCGCAATTCATATCGCTCATCGGGGAAATCACAGCAAAATGTACTTACTTTTAGTTTTGTTCTCGTTTTCAAAGGAGAATGCCACGCATCCCTTCCGTGTTACACAACATTCCAGATACTTATCTGGTAACTTATTATGACTTTCTAATAAGCATCATTTATAACAGATTTGCGCAGCTCTTACTAGTTCCTAAATAAATAAAGGAAATCAAATTTGCTTTTTGAATTATGGTAACTGATTTGGCATTGGATGAGAATAAGAGTGGTAGCGCTGGCTTACAAACAGAGACAGTATATAGTGAGAATCCTAGCAATTAGGGACTGATGACAGGGCAAAATTGCAATCAACAAGATACGTTACATTGCTAAAGGTTGATAAAGTGAAAAACAGTGATTGTAGGACTGAA
This sequence comes from Hemitrygon akajei, assembly GCF_048418815.1. NCBI lineage: Eukaryota > Metazoa > Chordata > Chondrichthyes > Myliobatiformes > Dasyatidae > Hemitrygon > Hemitrygon akajei. Next base: position 29,362,357 of record NC_133147.1, read on the forward strand.
GGTGCTTTACTTGAATGCAGCAAAATATACAGGAAAAGGTAGTTGAACTTGAGGCAAAGTTACGCAGTGACAGGTATGACTTTGAATGTATCACTAACCGTGATTCAAAGAATCTTATAGCTGGCAGCTGCACATCCAACGATACATATTGTATCGATATAGGTAGAGGGGATGGCGTTGCGCTATTGGTAAAAAAATGACCTGAAATCATTCGAAAGAGGAAGCAGAGTGGAGGAAGTATTCTAAAGGCAAGATGACACAACCGTGGGTAAGAAGAGAATTCGAAGCCAACATAAATGCCAAAGAGATGGCATATAATAGAGAAAAATAGCGGGAAGTTAGAGTATTAGGATGCTATTAAAACCAATTGAAAACAACTGAAAAAGTCATGAAGGCGACTTATAATATTAAGGCAGATAGCAGAAATTTCTTTCGATACTTCAAGTTTAAAAGACGTGAATTTGAATATTGGACGATATTGGACTGCTAGAAATCGATGCTGCAGAGATACCAATGGGAGCCAAGGAAATGGCGGACGAAGAGAATAAGTATTTTCCATCATTCTACATTGTGGGAGACACAAGCAACGTGTCGGAAGTTCCAGAGTGTCAGGGTTCAGAAGTGTGTGAACCTGCGATTACGAAGGAGACGTATCTTGGGAAACTGAAAGGTCTGATGGTAGGTAAGCCACCTGGAGCAGATGGTGTTCTGCCCAGTGTTTTAAAGGAGGTTACCCATGAGACTGTGGATACACAAGTAATGATCGTTCAAGAATTATGCTCATTAATCAAGTTCTACAATCCGAAAAACATCTGTCTCTTTCCCCTTACCATGAAAAAGAGTTATTTAGATCGAGCCCAGCCAGTTCGGATTTGCAACAACACGTCCACCCTGATCACCACACGCTCTGTGCTTAGACCGCAAATCTACTCGCGCTACACATGTGACTGTGCGGCTAAGTACAGCACCAAAACCAGATTCAGGTTGCTGGCAACACCACTGTCGTATTCCGAATCAAATGTGGTGACGAATCAGCATGTCGGAGGGAGATTGAAAACCTGGCTAAGAGCTGCCATCACTACAAGCTCCAACTCAATGACTGAAAGCCCAAGGAGTCGATTATTGACTTCAGTCGGAACAAGCTGGAGATCCAAGAGCTAATCGTGATCGAAGGATGAGAGGTGGATAGGATCATCAACTTTACATTCCTCGCTGTTATTGTTTCGGAGGACTCGCCCTGATTTTAACAAGTCAATACTATTACGAAGAAAGCATGGCAGCGCTTCGACTTCCCTAGCGTTTGGCGGAGATTCCGTATGGCATCGAAAACTTTAACTAGCAACTATAGATTTGTAGTGGAGAGTGCATTGACTGGCTGCATCCCAGCCTGGTATGGAAACACCAATGCCATTGAAGGGAAAATCCTTCAAAAAGTAGTGGACACTGCCCAGGTCATCACAGTCCCTCCGCACCTTTGGGTACTTCTATTCGAATCATTGCCGCAGTACCGCGGCATCCATCATCAGGGAACCTCTGGCATCCAGGGCATAAACTCATTTCTCTGCTGCCAGGAGGACGTAGGTACAGGAGCCTCATGACTCAAACCACCAGTTTCAGGAACAGTTGTTACCCCTCAAAATCATCTTATGGAGTTGTAGCGTCTTTGAAAGTGAGTTCGTAGATAATTAAATCGGTACAGAGTTGAGGTGCTTGCCGTTTTCTTGATAGTTGCACAGCAGTAACTGTTCCTGAATTACCTCGAGCGGGACCCAAGGATGCTGCGCTTTCTGCCCGATGGTAGAAGACGGTAAGGAAAATATCTGTCATAAGGAGGGCGTTGGGAGCGGACCCAAAAGCAAGACACAGACACTAAACTACCAGGAACAGGACTAGGCGTGAGTAGGAAGCAAGGAAAGTGGGGAAGAAAGGACACTGGACATGACACCGGCCCTGGACGGGACAAGTACTCTGGGCCTGGGCTAGGACCTCACTCGGATAGGGAACTAGGACATGGAACTGGGACTCCGAACCTGGGTCTTGACCAGAATGCAGATTTCACGGACCGGAACATGACAATATCAGGGGAAACATTCGTTGCTCGGCTGTGTGGCGATCCAGATAGCGAGATTTGGGCGTTAATTTCCAAAAGGAACGCCGTGGAACAGAGCTCTGAAAGGCCTCTGTTGGGTTATGTGATAAGTTCCACATAGCTGACCATCAGAATGCTGGCACTGAATGGGGGCAGAAAGCATGCATTCACAAGACATTTAAATTGGCCACTCAGGCTGAGGCAAAGGGGAAAAAATGTACTGGTCATATCGGAAATGACGACAAAAGAGTAAGAATGTATCATATTCAACAATGAATTTCAATAGAATCGGCTGATTTAGCCACCATTTGCTGGTATTGTCATAGTATTGAATATATTTTGATTGTGAGGTGTCAGATCCAGCCGCCTTAGAAACGATTACTATGCATGAATGTACCGATGTAGTTTGTATTGCAGCAGACTACAGAGTTAAGATCAAAATTATAAAGCCGAAGTTAGTTATTGTTTTCTTGATTGAAGAGGCACTGAAAGTAGGTCTGGCAAATTGAGAAGAAACATTTATTCGAAGTCTGTATGACGATAGTAATGTCATAATCAATAGAGAGTGGACCAGTGATGCACTCTTCCGGTCGGAATGGCGCCTGCGTACAACACTCCTTCAGTCGATTAACTGGATAGAGAATAAAACTATATATTTCAATTCTTTTCTGTCTTTTACATTTGGTTTTCAGAATCAGAATCAGACTTTAATCGACAAGTACCTATGCACATACAAGGAACTTACTTCCGGCAGATGTAGTCTCTCTGCTCATAACAATAATAATGATAAATATAAATGAAAATATAGCTTATACATACAGGTAGTGCAATCCAAGTAATAGTTAGCCGACAGATAACCAGCAGTTAACTGTTCAGCAAAAAGACCGCAGTAGGTAAAAAACTTCTCCAGTGCCTATTAGTCTTAGTCTGGAGGGATCTGAAGCGCCTACCAGACGGAAGCAGATCAAACAGTCCGTGCGCAGGATGGGAGGAGTCCTTTATGATGTTCCCCGCCCTCTTCTTCAACCTGGAAGAGTACAGGTCCACAATAGAGGGCAGGGAGGCTCCAATGATGCGCTCGGCAGTCCTCACTGTGCGCTGTAGTCTGGTTCTATCCTGCTTTTTGTCTTGAATATAAAGCTGGGACTGTCGGAGCCTGTGATTTGCAGTTGGAAATCATTTAAAATTATTGCAGCGTTCTGCAGTCTTTTAGAGGATTCCAGAGTCAGTGGCAGCTTGCGGGAATGTCGTGGCGAGAGGGCTGCGGATGGAGCGCTAGCCGATGTTCGACTGAATTTCGACGATTAAAGCTTCCTGTGTTGGCTGATTAAACTGCCGAGTGAGATTGTAACATTCAGGCAAAATGAAAGGTAAGCGGTCTGCAACGGAGAGTGGAGACTGCCTTTGATCGCCAGGACATCGCTCTGCTACCGGAGAGAGAAGCCTGCCGTTTCATCGCTGGCGGGTTTGCTCGCTGCCCGAGAGTGAAAGTCCTGCTGCGGTGCCGGAGAAATTCACTCAGGCTTTCATTTTCAGTCCTATAAATAAATATTCTGTGTGTTTCGCACGATCTTTTTGGTTTGTGTCCAGGGGAGGCGTATGTGGGTGTCGATGCCCCTTTTCCGTTTCTGTTCGCCTTTTTCTTGTGAGGGCGGAAGGGATTTGGGGGTTGATGAACGTACTGCCGTTCTTCTCTTTCTTGGTTTCGTTGCTATCTGGAGAGGAATAACTTCAGAGTTGTACACTTTAATGATAAATTAACCTTTGAACCTTTGAGAGTTAGCTGTAACTGCGTGGAGGGCGACGTTTGGATGACCGAACTAAAAAGCATCTTAAGAGAAAACGTGTTTCCCAACAATTCTATATCCAGTATTGTTGGGGAAACACGAAGCTGTCACGACTTTGTCGAAGGATTCGGAGGCTGGGCTGTCTCAATGACACGGAGAGCTATGGTGGCCGGAGTGCGGGTCTTCTGGTTTGGTTCCGTGTAGGGTCACCTATATCATGCAGGTTAAAGGGTAGAGGCCAGAGTAAGAGTGGTTCACCGTTCTTCCTGGATTTGGTTTCAGCTGATGGCGAACAACCCTGACTGTTCTAAAAACAGTCAGTACGTATTGTGGAAAAACGGAGCATTAGTGACACTCAGCGGTATTAGATAAACACTGTGAGAGACAGGTGAGCAAAGTATGAAAGAAGTCTGCATGGAATGATTCCAGGTGATTTGATTTATTCTTTGATCTCAGTAAAGTAGATGAATGTAATGATTCCATTTATACGATACATAGTTCCCATTTAAGAAATCAACATAAACTAGGCAAGTGATACGTATTAAGTTGTGATAAAATTATAAAATATAAATATCTGCCGTTAATGGCTGCTGGAACCGGACAAATACAGCACAAATCTTCTAGGTTAGCGGACATCGAGTGGCTTTACGTTTCATTTTAACCTCTCCGCTTTTTAGTTATATATAATCGAATAAACATGTTTCCTTGAAAACAATGGGATTGGAGGCTTATGACGTTTCGTAACTCAGCAACAGAAATTGTTTCATGTAAAGTAGAAGAAGCTGCCGCAATGAGACAATAATGTTACAGACTCTTGCAACATTTTCCACAAGTTTGCAATATAAATATAAGTGCTCAGATGGAGTTATTAGGGTCATTTGCAGCCCGAGAGAAAATGGTAAAAACAGAGTCCCAGTTTGAAAGTAAGAAAGCTTCGTCGTGCGAAATGACTGAACAGTATTGAGTGGCAGAGGAATCTACTTCGGCTTGAACATAAACGTTTTGTTGCTGGTCAGATTCCATTATATGCCTGTTGACTCAATTTATTTCAATTATCTTCACCATGATTTCTTAGTTTATAATGGACTCCGAGAAGAAATGGCGTTAACGTATTGTATGAAGCAAAGATCATTACATATCCCTGAAAAGCAACTAATACATATGCACCGTAGATATTTCTCGAAGGGAAAGTACTTGAAACTTATTCATAATTAGAAGAAACCGAGATTCATTATGAACACCATTAAGGTCTTGAAAACACACCTGTGAATCGTTTTTATTTTCGTTGTTGCTCTGGAGTCATTGGCGAATTCTGTTTGCCGTTGTAATATGTCTGACTGTTAAAGCATTGAACAATAGAATTAAACCGATTGATACCATGAAACAGCAGGCAAGCTTTCCACACTGGTAAATTAATCTGCTCTGTTTATACAGCGCCGTGGAACGTCCTCAATAATCTCAAAACGATCTACTGAAAAGTAAAATGGAACAACACCATAAAAAACTCCATATGCCCGCAGTCACTAACACTATAATCGTCGTCTTTCGGTGCAAAATTGTTTCTGCAGCTTTTGACTGCAAATTGCAATATGTTGATCAGAGGTGAACGCCACCGTCAGCCACACAGAACAGTCTATGACTGCGAGCCGAAGCACAGGTATCACAGCGCAAACTACCGTTGGGCACAAAGCTGTAAGAAACATAAATATTATTGATTGGCTCGAGTAAAACGACAATGAAAACCCGCATTAAATCAGATTTTGCAATTGACACAAGAGAATGCATTTGGAGATTCCGAATATTCCACGACACAGGATTACAATAACCAGTAAATTAATTGCAAGGAATAAAATAAGAGTTAGATTCAAGCGCACAAAATGCGATTAAGTTCACTTCATATACATATAAAGAACTGTTATCAGATTAAAGGGGAACCATGCTTTTGATTCCATTTTTCAGGTCCACCGGGCTCCCGATTTGCCCCCATATATGAGGTGACGGGAATATCCGAGTACCAGTTGAGTCGATAAATACCAGTAGATTACTAGGGTATTCTAAAGCCCACGGCATATTTAAGAGAGGACGGTTGATTGGCACAACCATCTTTAATAGGTCCACCATTGTACAATATAATCGTGATCGTGTGGATAGTCAGAGGCTTTTTCCCAGGGCTGAAATGGCTAGCACGAGTGGGCACAGTTTTAAGGTCTTGGAAGTAGGTACAGAGGAAATGTCAGGGGTAATTTTCCGCAGAGAATGGTGAATGCGTGGAATGGGCTGCCGACAACGTTGGTAGAGGCTGATACGATAGGGTCTATGACTGCGAGCACGTATTGGTGCAGGTGCAGAAAAATTGCAGCATAAACCCAAAGTCTTGCAAGATAAACGACGGCGAATTAAGATATCTGTTTTTATAACCATAATTCATTGTTAACACCACCAAAGTCCTACAAATACACCCATAAGTTTGACACAGCGATAGCGTAGACGTTAACACGACATCTCGGGGCGTTGGAGTCCGGTGTCCTTCGTAAGAATGTTTCAATGGATGGGTTTCCTGCGGGTGTCTCGTTTTCCTGCCACAGTCCAAAGCCTTCACTGTAAGCAGGTCAATTTGACATAGGGTGGGCGTTGGAAACGGACCAAAATGTAAGACACGGACACTGAAGTACTAGGGAGAGTACTAGGTGTATCAAGTAAGCAAGGGTAGTGGGGAAGAAACGACGCTGCACAAAACACAGGCGCTGGACAAGACTGGGAGACAGGGAACGGGCTAGGATTAGAGTAGGAAATTCAGACCTGGACGAGGAACTACGAGCCAGAGACTGGACAAAAACCCGGAACCTGGATCTTGACTCGGGCTCGGACTCGGGATCCAGGCGAAGACTGGACGTGGCAAGGCAACCGGACTGGACATGGGGGCAGGATGCGGGACTCTCGGGCTGGACGTGGGCATGAAGCTCAGAACGAGGACAAGAAGCTGAGACTTGATCTTGATCGAGGGAGAGCAGGAACGCAGAGACAAGGTCGAGCGAGAGCAAAGCAGAAGCGGGACTTGGACTTGGACACGGACTGGAGCCTCCGTCGAGCCTTGGACCCGGAAAGGAACCTCCTCGGAGCCTTTGACGAGCAGAGGAACACTGAGCCTTGGACTGGAGCACTGGAACACAGAACACAGAGCCGGGACCCCTCCTTGGGAACAGGCCCTAGGGCCGGGGCTATATACAGAGTCAGGAACCCTCCTTGGGGACAGGACATAGGGCCGGGACTCATACATGGACAATAACCACAGTGACACAAAAAGACAGTTCCAAGCTCAACGATAGATGGTTCCTTCTGTTGGCGTGGCAAGGCTCCATTCTCATCCGGCGGCTGAACGTGAAGGCGATACAGGCGAGGTTTCAGGCGTGGGTAGTGGGCAAGGCTTCAGGCCTGGGTAGCAAGCCAAGCTTCGGAAGTTTATAGCAGGCAGGGCTACAGGTGTGGGTGGCAGGCAGGGCTACAGGCGTAGGTTGCAGGGAAGGTTTGAGGCGTAGGATGCAGGCCGGGCTTCAGGCCAGGCTTCAGAGGGAAGGAAGGAAATAGTCCAGCCTCAGGGTAACGGCAAAGACGACCTGTCTTACCCCACGGAGGCAAGGAGAGAAAGGGACAGATCCCACCGTAGGGTAATGGCAAGGCTTCAGGTCCTGCCGTAGGGTAAGGGCAAGAATGGCCTGACTTACCCCTGAGGGGCAAGGACCGGGTAACGACGAGACGAACCAGCAACCACACTCGAGCCTAGGGCCACATACATTCCAGCTTCAATATGAGAAACAGGTGCCTGTGATTAAGCCCTACAGAAACAACCGACAGCCCGAAGTCCCGGAGCACGGTGTCGACGGACCGGACCGTGAACCGGAACGCGGATTTCCCGGAACGGACAATGACACAATTGGCAATGGTAAATTATTCCATGATGGTGCTGGGGATAAATACGCGGATTGTTGGCCGGGGTTGTTCGTTGAGCAGGAAGGGCCTGATCCGCGCTGTATCACTGAATAATCTGTATCTGTGATCTGTGGGACCTCTGCCGTGGTGTTTTTGAACCATTGTTCAACTTTCCCGGGCGGTGCGGCAATACAAATAATTGCCATATTATCCTTTTATCACATGATGTACATCCATGCAATTTCATCACGATAAACTAAAAAATACAGCACTCGTCACGCAGGAGGTCGAAGAACCTTTCTAGTCATAATATTGTTTGGAAAATTCTCAGAAATAAACAAACAGAGTTAGTCTGCCTACAACCCCTATCTAAACAAGCAAACCTTTAGAAGGTGGAAAATGAAACAGACGGTAAAGAAAAGGTGAGCGAACAACTGTGTGTGAGGAGAGAGAGAAAGAGAGGGGGAGAGAGAGAAAGATAATTACAGTGGTCATAATCTATTGATTGTTACGGTCCCGATTGTTAATTTCCTCTTTTCTCCTAATTTCCTTTGATTGTGCCACGGATCCGACCGTTAATATCCGAATACTCCGAATTCTCTTTGAAGGCTGCACACCTGGTTTCCATCAGGACCTGCATCATAAGAACCACGGCGTTACAAACAGTAGTTGCCAGATCGTCGGTTTTGCCTGTGTGGTAATTAACGTTTCCCAGCGGCTTAGGACTGTATGTTCGAAGTTGCTCCATTAGCGAGATTTGCCTGTGAAACTCCGTCTCTTCGTATCAATATCAGTTCTTTAAGCTCAATTCCCGTTCAGAGCTTCGACAGGTATGTTAAGAGCAAAAGCATAGTAAGGGATAAAATTGGTGTTCTTGAAGATCAGAGTGGTCGGCTATGTATGGAACCAAAATAAATCGGAGATATATTAAATGGTTTTTTTTTTGCATCTGTATTTACTAAGGAAACTGGAATGGAGTCTACGGAAACAAAACAAGTAGGGAGGTCAGGAAACATACAGATTGAAGAGGAGGAGGTGCTTCCTGTCTTGAGGCAAATCAGAGTAGATAAATCCCCAGGACCTGACAGGGTATTCCCTCGGATCTTGAAGGAGACTAGTGTTGAAATTGCAGAGGCCATGTCAGAAATATTTAAAATGTCGATATCCACGGGTCAGGTGCCGGGGGATTGGACGTTCCGTTATTTAACAAAGGCTCAAAAAGTAAGCCGGGAAATTATAGGCCGGTAAGTTTGACATCGGTAGTAGGTAAATTATTGGAAGGAATACTAAGAGATAGGATCTACAAGTATTTGGATAGACAGGGACTTATTCGAAAAAGTCAGCATGGCTTTGTGTGTGGTAGGTCATGTTTAACCAATCTATTAGAGTTTTTCGAGGAAATTACCAGGAAAGTGGATGATGGGAAGGCAGTGGATGTTGTATACGTGGACTTCAGTAAGGCCTTTGACAACGTCCCGCATGGGAGGTTAGTTCGGAAGATTCAGTCACTAGGTATACATGGAGAGGTAGTAAATTGGATTAGACATTGACTCAATGGGAGAAGTCAAAGAGTGGTAGTGGAGGATTGCTACTCTGAGTGGAGGCCTGTGACTTGTGGTGTGCCACAGGGATCAGTGCTGGGTCCATTGTTATTTGTCACCAATATCAATGATCTGGATGATAATGTGGCAAATTGGATCAGTAATGTTGCTGATGATACAAAGGTTGGAGGTGAGGAAGGTTTTCAAAGTTTGCAGAGGGATTTGAACCAGTTGGAGGAATGGGATGAAAAATGGCAGATGTAGTTTAATGCGGGGAAGTGTGAGGTATTGCACTTCGGAGCGTTAAACCAAGGTAGAACTTACAAGGTAAATGTAGGACACTGAGGAGTGCAGTAGAACAGAGAGATCTGGGAGTACAGATACATAATTCCCTAAAAGTGGCGTCACAAGTAGATAGGGTTGTAAAGAGATCTTTTGATACATTGGCCTTTATAAATCAAATTATTGAGTATAAGAGTGGGAATGGAATGGCGAGGTTATATAAGGCATTGGTGAGACCGAATTTGGAGTATTGTGAGCAGTTTCGGTCACTTAATTACAGGAAGGATATTAATAAGGTTGAAAGAGTGCAGAGGAGGTTTACAAGGGTGTTGCCAGGACTTGAGAAACTGAGCTACAGGGAAAGGTTGAATAGGTTAGGACTTTATTCCCTGGAGCGTAGAAGAATCAGGGGTGATTTGATAGAGGTGTGTAAAATTACAAAGTTTGTATGATGGGTATAGATAGAGAGAATGCAAGCAGGCTTTTTCCACCAAGGCCAGGGGAGAAAAAAACCAGAGGTCATGGATTAAGGGTGAAGCGGGATAAGTTTAAAGGGAAATTGGGCGGGGGGGGGGGGCTTCACGCAGAAAGTGGTGGGAGTGTGGAATGAGCAGCCAAATGAAGAGGTGAAGGCGGGCTCACTTTTGACATTTAAGAAAAACTTCGACAGGTAGATGGATGAGAGGTATTTCCGCTGACGCCATCGTCGAGAATGGCAGCTTAAATCACTAACTCCTCCGTAAAAATGCGTATTAAGCCCTGTTAACCCATCAAATATAGTATTATTCGAAAAATATTTGAACTGAAAAGAGGGGCAAGAATGGGGAACAGGAATGGAAATAAAAAATGCGACAGTGCGGAGCCTGCGGCCGAGAGGAGTTCAGCGAGTGGCTCTCTTACCCGACCGCGTGTTAGCGAGGCAAACGCTGGGTCTCGTTCAGGCGAAGCGGCAAATATGATCGAAATCCTGAAAGAGATAAGGGAGTTCCAGAAAGAAACAGAGAAGCAGCTCCGTGATATTAAGTCAGAGCTCGCCAGCGTCAATCAAAAAATAGCGGTGGCAGAGACTCTAATTGAGAAGTTGGAAGATCGCGTTCAAAACGTGGAACGGATACTGAGTAAGACAATAAAAATATTAAAACACCAAGAAGGTAAACTGCTTGACCTGGAGGGAAGATCACGGCGGAAAACTATCAGAATCTACAACATTCCCGAAGGAGCGGAGAGCTCGTCTATGATGGAGTTTGTCGGAAAGTTGCTGCGGGACGCACTGGATCTTCCCTCGGCTATGGAGCTGGAAATCGAAAGAACCCATCGTGCGTTCGTCCCGAAACCTACCCAGGATTGAAAACCACACACAATAATAATTAAATCCCTTCGGTACAGCACCCAGGCAGAGATTCTATGAAGGGCATGGGGTAAGAAGAGAGTGTTTTTCGACGATAAATTAATATATTTCGACCAAGATTAACCACCCGCTGTCCTGCAGAAACGCAAAGAATACTCTGAAGTAAAGTGAGTACTAAAGCAAAATACGAATCGATTTCAAACTACGTACACTGCTGAACGTCGAGTGTCTTATGACGACGAGATGCGGTTGTACCAGACAGTGGAAGAGGCGACTACAGACATGAAGGCCAGAGGGTTGTCCTTCAGCGTGACCAAAACGAGGGAAAGCCTGGCTGAGGAAGTATCCCACTCCACTTGGGAAATAGTGCGAGAATCAAGAAGGCAGGAGACGGGAGGAGGCCGAGAGAAATATATCAGGAAGAGACCGGGAGTTTCCCAAAGGCAGTCCTCACCCCCTTCAGAAGAGCCATAAGGTTTGGCTAACTTTAAAAATGTTGAGAAGCTAAACGGAAGCAAAATTAGACGGTGATATACATATCTCGAGAAATACTTATTATAATGTGGATTTTATATTACTTAGTTGTTGTTCTTTAATCGCTCACTTACTCCTTTTTCCCCACCAAAATGAGAATATGAGAATGTGTGCATATATAAGTATTTATGTAATATATGTATATAAATATATTTGTGTGCATATGTATATACGCACACGCTCACACACACATACACATACACACACACACACACACACACACACACACACACACACATACACACACACACACACACACACACACACACACACACACACACACACACATATATATAGGAGGAGTACACAGGGAAATCTTTTCTTTGTAATGGATTTGTTCACTGACTTTTATGAATACTGCAAGTGGGAGGCGTTATTCCCCACAGCTAGACATTTCCTCTAGCTCAACGCAAGGTCATCTACTAGAGACCGCAGCCTTGGAATCGAATGTTCGATGCCATTTTTGTTATTATTTGCGTTTCTTGGTTCTTATTTGTTCAGGGAATAGATCGATTAAGTTTTATTCTAATTTCAATGATGCATTGACAGATAAATACAGATGGCTAAGGGCGGTAAAATTTATTTCTTTTAATGTCAATGGGCTATTAAATATAATCAAACGTAAGATAATTTTATCCAAAATGAAAAAAGAACAAACCCATGTAGCATATTTACAGGAAGCTCATTTAAGTGATAATGAGCATGAAAAACTATAGAGAATGGACTTCACTAATCTGTTTACCTCCTCATATAAAGCAGGACACAGGAGAGGAGCTGCTATTCTTACTTCAATTAAGCTAAATTTTGAAAAAAAATATTCGAAATGGGAGATAAAAAGGGAATATATTTTCTGGTAAGGCGGAATATAGACGGTAATTCAGTTACTCTATTGAATATATACGCAGGCCCGGGGAGCCTTGAGAGAAATGGCTGTCCCAGGCGATGAGATTGAAAAAGTACCAGTGGGGTATTATTACAGGGATGGAGTGTTATTGAGGAAGTGGAGACCACCTGATATTCCTGCAAGTGAGGAATGTGCAATTGCTCACCAGGTTGTAGTTCCTCAAGTCTATAGGAAAGAGATTTTAACTTTGGCCTAAAGTATGCCCTTGGGTGGCCATCTAGGTGTGAATAAAACTGTGAACAAGATTTTTAAATAATTCTTCTGTCTTGGTTTGAGGAAAGATGTTGCGATCTTTTGCCGAGCTTGTCGCACTTGTCAGGTTGTGGGTAAACCTAATCAAGTCACCCCAGTGGCCCCACTGCAGCCCATTCCTGCATTTGGTGAACGCTTTTCTAAAGTTATTGTGGATTGTGTTGGCCCATTGCCAAAGACTAATGCTGGCCATCAGTATTTGCTAACCATCATGTGCACAGCATCTAGATTTCCAGAAGCAATACCTCTCAGGAATAAAAAGGTTAAAACCATGTCTAGGTATTTCATAAATTTTTCACTCTATCTGGCTTGCCTAATGAAATTCAATCTGATCAAGGAAGTAATTTTATATCAGTATTATTTCAGCAGTTGGTTTACAAACTGTGAGCCAAGCAAATTACGTCGACTGCGTCCCTTCAGAATCCCAAGTGGCCTTAGAAAGATTTAATTCTACCCTCAAAACCGGGATAAATGCATTCTGCATTGAAAATGAGAAGGACTGGGATGAGGGAGTACACTTGCTTTTATTTGCACTAAGGGAGTCAGTGCAAGAGTTACTAAGCTTTAGCCCTTTTGAACTCGTGTTTGGACACCGGCTCTGAGACCTTTGACATTTTTAACGGAACAGTGGGTTAACAATGACCTGCATATTAATTTGCTAGGCTATGTGCAGAAATTCAAGGACAGATTGAAAAGGGATTGTGATTTAGCAAGAGATAATTTAAAATCAGCCGAGCAAGGAATAAACAGGTCATTCCAAGTGGGAGATGAATTGACTGCTTTGTTCCCGGTCCACACCAACCCTTTGCAAGAAAAAATTCATGGTCCTTATGAGGTTGTGTCTAAGGTCAATGATGTGGATTATGTAGTCAAAACACCAGATAGGCGAAGGTCAACACAGCTTTGTCATGTAAACATGCTCAAACCGTATTATAAAAAACAAAAAGCAGCTATGATCGTTGTTGTCAATAACAATGAGTCTGACCTTTCTGGGAACGTACTAGCTGATCCATCTAAAGCTTATTTAATATCAAACATTGTTTCAGTCAGATTTACAAATTCGACTACTTTGGAAAATCTTGCTGAGAATGTTATAGCCACAGCCATTTACAGCCACAGCAGAGGCAGCAGATGAAGCAGTTAATCATGAAATTTAGGGAATTGTTTCCTGATATCCGAAAAAGAACAACAGTAGCCTCACATGATGTAGATGTAGGCAATGCCAAAACACATAAAACAACATGTCGTCGCATGAATGTTGAAAAATGTAGACTTGCTGAACAAGAAATTGAGTTTCTGTTGGAAAATCGTATTATTATACTTCCTACAACAGATTGGAATTCATCCTATGTTATGGTACCTAAACCAGAGAGCAGAATCAGGTTTTGCACTGATTACGGAAAGAGGCATTGCTATAACAAAAACAGATTGAAATCCCCTCCCTAAAGTTAATGATTGTTTAGACAAGATTGGAAAGGCGTGGTTTCTTACGAAGATTGATTTGTTGAAAGGGTATTGGTGTGTTCCGTTAACGGATAGAAGTAGAGAAATCTCTGCATTTGTAACACCTTCTGGGTTGTATGAATATAATGCTCTGCCATTTTGAATGAAGAATGTTCCGGGAACATTCAAAGAATAATTAATTCTATAATTCAAGGGTTAGAACACACAGATGTCTACATTGATGATTTGGTTACAGTAAATGACACATGGGAAGCCCATATCTCTGCAGTGGAACAGCTCTTTGAAAGGCTCTCAAAGGCCAAACTTACAGTTAATTTAACTAAGAGTGAATCTGGCCATGCCACTGTGACATATCTTCATTATGTTGTAGGTCGGGTCATGGTTAAGGAAAATGGTTAAGGAGACTCCAATTCACCAATAGAGTTTGCATTTGCAGGAGTATGATCTCATGATAACTCAGAATAATGGCAAGGATAATATAATTGCCAATTGTCTTTCCAGATGTTAAGTTTGCGATGTATTTTTTAATAGTGGAGTGGAGTGGACCATCACAGTCCTCAGCAGCCCTGTGTCCACCGTGGAGAACTTCAGGTTCCTGGGAACCACCATCTCTCAGGATCTGAAGTGGGAGCAGAACATCAGCTCCATCCTGAAGAAGGCCCAGCAGCAGATGAATTTCCTGCGGCTCTTGAGGAAATACGGTCTGCCTCAGGAATTGCTGCTGCAATTCTACACTGCAGTCATTGAGTCTGTCCTGTGCACCTCCATCATTGTGTGGTTTGGAGCCGCCACCAAGCAGGATAGAACCAGACTACAGCGCACAGTGAGGACTGCCGAGCGCATTATTGGAGCCTCCCCGCCCTCTATTGTGGACCTGTACTCTTCCAGGTTGAAGAAGAGGGCGGGGAACATCATAAACGACTCCTCCCATCCTGCGCACGGACTGTTTGATCTGCTTCCGTCTGGTAGGCGCTTCAGATCCCTCCAGACTAAGACTAACAGGCACTGGAGAAGTTTTTTCCCTACTGCGGTCACTTTGCTGAACAGTTAACTGCCTGATACTTCCCCATTCCCAAAATATTGGGTTAGATGTGTGACTTGCAGTTTGTGTAGTCCGTATGTGAATTTTTGTTGGAATATCCTGTGGGACCACTGTTGTTAACCCTTACCTGGATTCGGGTGTGTTATGTCGTAACCACTTGGAACAAAGGATATTTAGTGATTGTCACCTGGTGATATTTCGATGGGAATTTCGCAACGACTCGACGGATATTATTTTCGCCGACTGTTATATTGTTTGCTCAGCGTGGAATCTGAGAAATTCTTCGTAACTGCTTTCTCTCTACATTTCAGCGTAGATTTACAAATCTCTCCCATCATGTATTCTGTGGATTACTGGACCTTTGCCATCTGACTCTTAAGACTTAAATAATTGTTCCTAATCTTGACTGTTTGGGTGCCGAAAAGACACACACAACAGATACGCAAAAATCTGATAACTTCTGTTTATTTCTTTACAGTTTTTATATTTTGAGTAGATACTAATAAAGATAGTGGTTATAACATTGAAACTTGAATAAATATCTGATCTATTGCTGCTGGTACGTAACAGTATTCTCTTCAAAAATAATTACATTTAAATGCAAGGTTATAATGTTGAGACTCAAGAAAATATTGGGGAGGCCTGACTTGCAGTATTGTTAGTCGTTTTCTGCCCTTAGCGACGAATGTGCCAACTCTGGACGGAGTTCAAAGGAAGCTCACGAAAATGATTCCAGGATTGAACGGCTTTTCATATAAAGAGAGTTTGTTGGCCCTTGACCTGTATTCACTGGATTTCAGAAAATTGAGGGGTGACATCATTGAAACCATCTAATGTTGAAAGGCCTCGATAGAGTGAATGTGAAGCGCAAATTTGCTGTGATGGGAGAGAATAAGATAGAAATCCATCCTATCAGAACGGAGATGGAAAGGAATTTCGGTAGGAAGAGAACATAAGTTGTGGAATTCGTTGCCACGGGCGTCTGAGGAGAGCACGTGTTTACGTTATATAAGATAGAACTTGTTAGATTCTGGATTGGTCAGGGATACGGGGAGAACGCAGGAGACTGGGGCTATGAGTGGAAATGGATCAGCCATCAGAAATGGCAGAGCACCCTCGATGGAACAAATGGTCCAATTCTGTCCGTGTTTTACGTTGTAAAATTTTATAGCAGTGAGGAATCTTGGTCCCTTACTCCTCTTACAATGGAAAAGACTCATTTATATCGGCCGCAGTCAGTTCGGATTTGCAACAACGTCTTCCTCACGATCTCCATCAGCACAGTTGCATCACATGGCTGTGTGCCTATACCTCGACTCTACTCGGGATACAGATGTGACTGTGCGGCTGAACACGGCACCAAAGCCAGATTCAAGTTTGCTGACAACACCACTGACGTATTCCGGATCAAATGCGGAGACGAATCAGCATGTCGGAGAGAGTGAGAAAATCTGGCTGAGTGTTGCCAGAGAAACAACCTCTTTCTCAATTACAGCAAGACCAATGAGTTGGTTATTGAATTAAGCAGCGGGAAACTAGAGGTCCATGAGCCAGTCCTAATGAAAGGATTAGAGGTGGATAGGATCAGCAATTTACATTCCTTACTGTTATCGTTTTGGAGGACTCGTCCCGATCCCAGCACGTCAGCACAATTACGAAGGAAGCATGGTAGGGTCTCTACTTTGCTCGGAGTTTGCGGAGATTCCGTATGGCATCGACAGCTTTGAGTAGCGACTATAAGCTTTTAGTGTACAGTGTATTCACCGGCTTCAGCCCAGCCTGGTATGCAAATGCCAATAGCGTTGAACGGAAAATTCTTCCGACAGTAGTAATGGATATGGCCCAGTCTGCCATAGTCCCTCCTCACCTTTGGGCACTTCTGTATGAAACGTGGACGCCGGAACACGGGATCTATCATTACGGTCTCTCTTTCCCCGAGGAAATGCTCTCATTTCTTTGCTGACAGCCGTACGAAAGTGGTGGAGGCTCGTGACGGACACTACCAGGTTCAGAAACAGTTATTACACCTCCACATCAGGGTATAGTCTCATAGAGGTGTGGCGTCCTTGAAGGCGAGACCGTCGATTATGGAATCTGCACAGAGTTGTGGTACCTGACATCATCCACACCGGTAATAATCCTGATAGTTGTACAGTAATAACTATTCTTGAACTTGGGCGAGTGGGACCTATGGTTCTGCGCCGTCAGCCCGATGGTAGAATCGAGAAAGGAGCGAGAACCAAATACAAGAGGAAACTTGCCTTGTTGGGCTGTGAGGCTGATGCTGATAGCGGGATTTGGGCGATTACATCCAACAGGAATGCTGTAGATATAGTGCTCTGAGAGGCCTTTGGTGTGTTATGTGACAACAGGTGTCATGTCGCTGACCATGAATATTCTGGCGGTGACTGAGGGCAACAAGCCTGCATTCACAACACTTTTATATTGGCCACTCTGGTTGATGAAAAAGTGAGGAATGTTGTGGAAATATCAGAAGTTATGACAAAAGGGTAAGAGTTTATTCTGCGCAACAATGAATTCAAGCTGAATAGGACTGCACGGGGTCAGAGTCAGCCGCCGTAGTATTGATCACCATGCGTGAGCATTTGAAAGAATATAGTTTATACCCCAGCAGGCTTAGAAAGTAGGGTCAATATTGCGATCAAAAGTAGTTTTTATTGAAGAGGCACAGAGACAAGTTCTGGGGAAGTAGGAGTTTATATGAGTCTAAGGGATATAAAGAGCTGAGAGTATTGGTGAATGTTATTTATAGTCCAACAGTGTTGCAGTAATATAGCACGAAGTAGGTAACTGGACATCCTTATGACGATGATGATGTATAATGAAAAGAGATCTTACCGTGGAGGAGGAATTTTGGAATGTCGATTTATAAAGAAGCTGAAGAGGTACCAAGCTCCTTTATATCCGGTGTTGTGGAGAAATCCTTCAAGCCGACTTCAGATTTATTCTAGGGTTTGGAATTCTACATGCTTCAATGACCCGGAGAGCTTTGTTGGCTTGAGTCAGGACCCTGTGCTTTCACCGTCAATAAGGAAATGCAGAATAGCCATACAGAAAAGGGCAAAGGTGCAGGACACACTGTGAATGG
The DNA here is from genome assembly GCF_048418815.1 of Hemitrygon akajei. NCBI lineage: Eukaryota > Metazoa > Chordata > Chondrichthyes > Myliobatiformes > Dasyatidae > Hemitrygon > Hemitrygon akajei. The sequence goes on from NC_133147.1 coordinate 29,380,636, forward strand.
TTCACCGGTCCCGAAGGCTGGGGAGCTAAACTCACGGATGACAACCGTGAATGATTAATGATAAAAATTTAAATGAAAAAAACTAAATTTAAGCAGTTTACATAAGATATCCATGTACTTCGTCTTACATTTTCATAAAATTAAGAAAATAAGCAGTCGTGTGCGAATGGCTGTGAGAACAGGACAAAAATTCTACATTGTTACAATAAATCTTCTAGGTTATTGTTCAGAAAGTGGCTTTAGGTTTCATTTTAACCTCTACTTTATTTTAGTAAAACATAATTGAACAAAGATGTTGCCGAAAAAAAAATAGAAATGGCGACTGGAGAAATTCTGCAATTCAGCAATGGATCTGTTGCACGAAACCAAGAGCATCACGCGTCGATAAAAAGGTTACTCTCTTAGGTAGTTAAAAGGTTACTTGAACATATTCACACAATGAAGAAATATCGAGTCATTATTAATGCCCTTTAGCTCTGGAAAACACGTGCTTAAATTGAACGCCACTGCAGCGTGATTTTGGACAACGCATTTCCAGAATTGTAAATTTTCTTTTCTTCATGATAATGGACATACAGCTTGCCGTTGGCTTGGCGAACCTCCTGGAATGAAATCATATCGATGAAATAAATCATTGTATCACCAGAAAGATAAAGCGATGATCTATTGTGATGGTGAAGTTGAGGTTGCATTTTTGATACATTAAAACGGCAAGACAGGACAATTGACGTGTCAGACTAAGGATTCAGTCTCTTCTGTTGTATATTTCCCGTCTTCAGGGGAAAGTGTGACACCTCATTTCGTGAACCTGGTACCACGGAGATCCGATTCTTATACCCGGACTATCAGATGATGTATATGCGAGTGCTCAGTGGATCGATGATCAGTCGATTAATAGATAAATCTACCAAATTAAGCATCATACCAGCATCACCCTGTTCGTTGGCTAATAATCCGCTGTTTATCCAGTGATTTAAATTTAATTCTGCCAGTGTAAATATCAGATCAGCAACACTTAATTCGCTGGCACATTTGAGGATATTAAACTCGCTAGTGTTGGTGCGAAACGGTATCCTAGCATACAGTCACCCGGCCAGGCAGACCTTTGATCAAACCTGCAGATTATTTAAAAACTTTATGTGACTTAATAACAAATATACAAATCAACTTACGTTTTATCTGCAGAGTCGGCCATTCAATGTGACCAGATTATTCACTCCTTTCTTCATTTCTTCCCTGAATTTCCTCTGGGACAGTGTGTAGATACACGTGTTGGTGCACGTGCAGAGAAATTGCAACATGTACCCAGACTCTTGCAGGATAAACGACGGAGAATTAAGATATCTGTCTGTATAAAAGTAATTCTGAGCCTGCCAGATCATAATAGAGACTATATAGGGGATCCACAATAAAATGAAATTGGCTGATAGAGCGAACAGCAAAATCATTGATTTTCTCCGGTTCGCCATCTCTGAATCTTTCTTAGTGTCATCGATGCTCCGGAATCCTCGGCGGATTCTGTTTGCGGCGATGATATGACTGATTGTTAAAGCATTGAACAATAGAATTAAACCGATTGGCAGTAATGGTGTAATGATACCATCAAACATCTGGTAAACTTTCCACACTGGTGAACTAAAGTAATCTGCCCTGTCAGTGCAGTACCATTGAACGTTGTCAATAATCACGACAGGAGCTACTGTAAAGTAAAATGGAGAACACCTCAGGCAGCTCCCTATGCCCACAATCGTCACCACTATAATCGCTGTTCGTTCGGTGCAAACTCGCTTCCGCAGCTTTTGGCTACAAATTGCAATACAGCGATCAAATGTGAAAGCCACTGTCAGCCAGACAGAACAGTCCGTGGCTGCGATCCGAAGCACAGATGTCAGAGCGCAAATCGGAGTGATGAACAAAACATTGCAGAAACCGTAAATATTATTGATCCGCACTATTACAACGCCAATGATAACACCCATTAAATCAGCAGTTGCCATTGCTACGAGGTAAAGGGTGATGCATTTGGAGAGTCCACATTTTCGAAGACAGAGGATCACAATCGCCATTAAATTAACTGCAAGGAAGAAATAAGTGTTAGGTTCAAGCTCACAAAATCCGCTGCATTTTACTTGATTTGCATACAAAGCATTGTTTACACACTGACTGAACTGGCTTCGATCCACGAAGTGTTTACACAGTTCATTCGAGCTTACATTCGTGCTTGAGGCCAAGTGAGGGATCGGAGAAAAAGCTGAGTCGGCAAATTACCTGCAGCTTTCAATGGGATTCCGCACACCACGGCATCGTTAACAGCGGATTTCTTATCAACGCAACAATCTAGAATAACTCCAGCATTGTAGCTGAACGGAACATTGCGAATAGAAATACAATGGGCTCAGATATTTCTGCTTCCACTTATCAAATACATGTGAGTCCAGGAAACTGCTGCGTTAAAGTTAAGACCAGAGCAAACAAATCCAACAGGGCAAACGGGACAGTCATATTTGCTTTGGTTATTGTTGCAATTGAAAAGATATTTGGACAATTATATTCAAAATGAAATCTCATTTGTTGCATGATAGTGTGAATGAACGATGGTCCCGCTGCAGGTCGATGGGAGTGGGCTGAGACTTCGAAGGGTAAAAACCATTAATTCTTTGGAAGATCGGGAAACGGAAAATGCTGAAACAAGACTGGTTATTGAAGTTGACAAAGAAACCAGCGACAGGAAAGAACTGTTCGGTCTGAGTGAGAAAAACATATGCTTCAACCTGACTCGACCGAAATCCCTTGTCAGACAAGACACTTCGTGCAATGTATTTTACAGCAAATATGATATAGAGCATGCAGAAATCGCAGAAGAAACTCCAGTTACTTACTGGGAATACCAATCGCAGTCAGTACAGGATAATAAACACGCTCTATGTAGAAAATTGCTGGATATTCCATTTTCCGTGTGACGTGACGATCAGTTTACACTGTTCCTACTGTCCAAAACTACCTGTGATTGTTTTGCGCGCGCTTATAAGCGAGGGGATACTGCAGTCTCCCAATTAATCTTAGCAGCTCATTAGTCACATCCGAGACAGCCCAGTGAACAAACAATTAAAGTAAGCCATTTCTACACATTTATTACTGCGCAATTCATATCGCTCATCGGGGAAATCACAGCAAAATGTATTTACTTTTAGTTTTGTTCTGGTTTTCAAAGGAGAATGCCACTAATCCCTTCTGTGGTACACGAAATTCCAGATACTTGTTTTCTAATTTATCATCATTTTCAAATAAGTATCATTTGTAACAGATTTGCCCAGCTCTTACTAGTTCCTAAATTAATAAAGGAAATCTAATTTGCTTTTTGAATTATGTTAACTGATTTGACATTGGATGAGAATAAGAGTGATAGCGCTGGCTTACAAACAGAGACAGTATATATTGAGACTCTTAGCAATTAGGGACTGATGACAGAGTGGAGGAAGTATTCTGAAGGCAAGATGACACAACCATGGGTAAGAAGAGAATTCAAAGCCAACATAAATGCCAAAGAGACGGCATATAATAGAGAAAAATAGCGGGAAGTTAGAGTATTAGGATGCTATTGAAAACCAATTGAAAGTAACTGAAAATGTCATGAAGGCCACTTATAATATTAAGGCCGATAGCAGAAATTTCTTTAGATATTTCAAGATTAATAGACGTGAAATTGAATATTGGACGATATTGAACCGCTGGAAATTAGGCTGCAGAGATACCAATGGGAGCCAAGGAAATGGCGGATGAAGTGAATAAGTATTTTCCATCATTCTACACTGTGGGGGAGAAGCAACGTGTCGGAAGTTCTAGAGTGTCGGTGTTTAGAAGTGTGTGAACCTGCGATTTTCGAAGGAGACATATCTTGGGAAACTGAAAGGTCTAATGGTAGATAAGCCACCTGGACCAGATGGTGTTCTGCCCAGTATTTTAAAGGAGATTGCCCAAGAGACTGTGGATACACAAGTAATGATTGTTCAAGAATTATGCTCATATATCAAGTTCTACAATCTGAAAAACCTCTGTCTCTTTCCCCATACCATGAAAAAGAGTTATTTAGATCGAGTCCAGCCAGTTCGGATTTGCAACAACACGTCCACCCTGATCTCCATCAGCACAGATGCACCACACGCTCTGTGTTTAGACCGCAAATCTACTCGCGCTACACATGTGACTGTGTGGCTAAGCACAACACCAACACCAGATTCAGTTTGCTGACAACACCACTGTCGTATTCCGAATCAAATGTAGTGACGAATCAGCATGTCGGAGGGAGATTGAAAACCTGGCTAAGAGCTGCCATCACTACAAGCTCCAACTCAATGACTGAAAGCCCAAGGAGTTGATTATTGACTTCAGTCGGAACAAACTAGAGATCCAAGAGCTAATCGTGATCGAAGGATCAGAGGTGGATAGGATCATCAACTTTACATTCCTCGCTGTTATTGTTTCGGAGGACTCGCCCTGATTTTAACAAGTCAATACTATTACGAAGAAAGCATGGCAGCGTTTCGACTTCCCTAGCGTTTGGCGGAGATTCCGTATGGCATCGAAAACTTTAACTAGCAACTATAGATTTGTAGTGGAGAGTGCATTGACTGGCTGTATCCCAGCCTGGTATGGAAACACCAATGCCATTGAAAGGAAATTCCTTCATAAAGTAGTGGACACTGCCAAGTTCATCAGAGTCCCTCCGCACCTTTGGGTACTTCTATTCGAATCATTGCCGCAGGACCGCGGCATCCAGCATCAGGGAACCTCTGGCATCCAGGACATAAACTCATTTCTCTGCTGCCAGCAGAATGAAGGTACGGGAGCCTCATGACTCAAACCACCAGTTTCAGGAACAGTTGTTACCACTCAACATCATCTTATGGAGTTGTACCGTCTTTGAAAGTGAGTTCGTAGATAATGAAATCGATACAGAGTTGAGGTGCTTTCCGTTATCTTGACAGTTGCACAGCAGTAACTGCTACTGAATCATCTCGAGCGGGACCCAAGGATGCTGCGCTTTCTGCCCGATGGTAGAAGATGGTAAGGAAAATATCTGTCATAAGGTGGGCGTTGGGAGTGGACCCAAAAGCAAGACACAGATACTAAACTACCAGGAACAGGACTAGGCGTGAGTAGGAAGCAAGGAAAGTGGGGAAGAAAGGACACTGGACATGACACCGGCCCTGGACGAGACAAGTACTCTGGGCCTGGGCTAGGACCTCACTCGGTTAGGGAACCAGGACGTGGAACTGGGACTCAGAGCCAGAGACTGGACAAGGACCCAGAACCTGGGTCTTGACTCGGGCTCGGATCCCAGAACCAGGCGAGGACATGACGAGGGCGGGCAGAGGCAACAGGACTGGACGTGAGACTCATGGACAGGCCAAGGAAACCCCAGCACAGGACGAGGGAATCCCGGCACCGTGTCGGGCGAGGTACTCCTGAGCTGGGCGAGGCACATGACAAGACGGGAACACAAAGCCGTGGCTAGGACAGGACAAGGACTTTCGACGTGACTAGGACTGGACGAGACCCGGAATGCTTGACTTGGTCGAGGAAGAGACAGGAACGCAGTCGAGGGAGAGACCGTAACATGGACCACCGAGCTGGGACCCCTCCTTGTATACAGGACGTAGGGCCGGGACACATTAAACATGACGAGACAGTTCCCAACGCTAGGTAGTGACAAAACGGCCGGACCGACCTAGCGAAGGCGTGGACACGGAGAGACCGTTCTCAACGCTAGGTAGCGGCAAAACGGCCGGACCTATCCAGCGGAGGCGTGGACACAGACAGACAGTTCCAAACAGGGCCAGGCTCCAGACACAGGCAAGGCGAGGCAAGGCTCCAAGCCGAGGCAGGGCGAGGCGAGGCTCCAGGCCGAGGTAGGGCGGGGTAAAGGGAAAGGATGCAGACAGTGAGTTTGGACAGGAACAGTCCAGCAGCCAGAGTGTGAATCCTGAAGCTATTTATGAGGCCAGCTCAAACAAGAATCAGCTTCTCAACAGAAACTGGGGAAACCCGGAAAACCTGGAATAAGGATTTGGACCAATCCGCAAACTGTAATGCAGATTTCATGGACCGAACCATGACAATATCAGGGGAAACATTCGTTGCTCGGCTAGCGAGATTTGGGCGTTAATTTCCAAAAGGAATGCCGTGGAACAGAGCTCTGAAAGGCCTCTGTTGGGTTATTTGATAACCATTTCCACAAAGCTGACCATCAGAATACTGGCACTGAATGAGGGCAGGAAGGATGCATTCACAAGACATTTAAAATGGCCACTCAGGCTGAGGGAAAGGGGGAAAATGTACCGGTCATATCGGAAATGACGGCAAAAGAGTAAGAATGTATTCTATTCAACAATGAATTTCAATAGAATCGGCTGATTTAGCTACCATTCGCTGGTATTGCCATAGTATTGAATATATTTTGATTGTGAAGGGTCAGATCCAGCCGCCTTGGAAACGATTACTATGCATAAATGTACCGATGTAGTTTGTATTGCAGCAGGGTACAGAGTTAAGATCAAAATTATAATGCCGAAGTTAGTTATTGCTTTCTTGATTGAAGAGGCACTGAACGTAGGTCTGGGAAATTGAGAGGAAACATTTAAGGAAAGTATTTGCATGATTGGCGACAGCACTAGAGCGTTCAACTTATGGTGTTGCGTTAATGCTGCATAAATTGTGTTATACAAAGTCTGTCTGACGAGAGTAATGTCATAATCTATTGTGAGTGGACCAGTGATGCACTCTTCCGATCGGAATGGCGCCTGCGTACAACACTCCTTCAGTCGATTAACTGGATAGAGAATAAAACTATATACCTCAATTCTTTTCTGTCTTATACATTTGGTTTTGGTCTTGAATATAATTCTAGGACTGTAGGAGCCTGTGATTTGCAGTTGGAAATCATTTAAAATGATTACAGTGTTATGCAGTCTTTTAGAAGATTCCAGAGTCAGTGGCAGCTTGCGGGAACGTCGTGGCGAGAGGGCTGTGGATGGAGCGCTAGCCGATGTTCGACTGAATTTCGACGATTAAAGCTTCCTTTGTTGGCTGATTAAACTGTCGAGTGAGATTGTAACATTCAGGCAAAATGGAAGGTAAGCGGTCTGCAACGGAGAGGGGAGACTGCCTTTGATTTCAATACAAAAACCATAACCACCTCAGCATTTATGAACTGTACTCTATACTTTCCTATGACAATTCATTTACCCCTAGACATTGATAGAGCTGGTTTATTATTGATTATTATTATTCCTACCCTTTTAGGTTTATTACTGCTAACTTGCTTTATATGTATATTTGCATTTTTGATATTGTATTGTGTAGTTTACTAATAAACACCTTTAGTTTGGTGCCACCAGACTCCAACGGATTCTTCTTTCTCTGCTGGTCAGACACCCAGTTACGGTGTACGTAACACTATAAATAAATATTCTGTGTTTTCCGTCCGATCTTTTTGGTTTCTGTCCAGGGGAGGCGTATGTGGGTGTCGATGCCCCTTTTCCGTTTTTGATCGCCTTTTTCTTGTGAGGGCAGAAGGGATTTGGGGGTTGATGATTGTGCTGCCGTTCTTCTCTTTCTTGGTTTCGTTGCTATCTGGTGAAGAACAATTTCAGAGTTGCACACTTTGGTGATAAATTAACCTTTGAGAGTTAGCTGTAACTGCGTGAAGGGCGACGTTTGGATGACCGACTAAAAAGCATCTTAAGAGAAAACATGGTCCCAACAATTTTACATCCAATGTTGTTGGGTAACCACCAAGCTGTCACGACTTTGTCGAAAGATTCGGACGCTGGGGTGTCTCAATGACACAAAGAGCTATGGTGGCCGGAGTGCCGGTCTTCTGGTTTGGTTCCGTGTAGGGTCACCTATGTCAACCAGGTTAAAGGGTAGAGACCAGATTAAGAGTGGTTCACCGTTCTTCCTGGATTTGGCTTCAGCTGATGGCGAACAACCCTGACTGTTCTAAAAACTTTTATGGAAACAGCAATGATGAATCATTCTATATCTGTGTGCGACGGTATGCACAGAGAGAGATGGAGGCCCTTCATCGCTGCCTTTGCGTCATAATGAGCAGGAAGTCAGTAGGTATTGTGGGGAAACAGAGAATTAGCGACACTCAGCGGTATTAGATAAACACTGTGAGAGACCGGTGAGCAAAGTATGAGAGAAGTCTGCATGGAATGATTCCAGGTGATTTGATTTATTCTTTGATCTCAATAAAGTAGATGCATGTAATGATCCCATTTATACGATACATAGTTCCCATTTAAGAAATCAACGTAAACTAGGCAGTTGATGCGTATTAAGTTGTGATAAAATTACAAAATATAAATGTCTGCCGTTAATGGCTGCTAGAACCGGACAAATACAGCACAAATCTTCTAGGTTAGCGGACATCGAGTGGCTTTACGTTTCATTTTAACCTCTCCGCTTTTTAGTTATATATAATCGAATAAACATGTTGCCTAGAAAAGAATGGGATTGGAGGCTTGTGACGTTTCGCAACTCAGCAACAGAAATTGTTTGATGTAAAGTAGAAGAAGCTGCCGCAATGAGACCATAATGTTACAGACTCTTGCAACATTTTCCACATGTTTGCAAAATAAAAAAAAATGTGCTCAGATGGAGTCATTATGGTCATTTGCAGCCCGAGAGAAAATGGTAAAAACAGAGTCCTATTTTAAAAGTAAGAAACCTTCGCTGTGCGAAATGACGGAACAGTATTGAGTGGCAGAGGAATCAACTTCAGCTTGAACATAAACGTTTTGTTGCTGGTCAGATTCCATTATATGCCTGTTGAGTCAATTTATTTCAATTATCTTCACCATGATTTCTTACTTCATAATGGACTCCGAGAAGAAATGGCGTTAACGAATTGTATGAAGCAAAGAGCATTACATATGCCTGAAAAACAACTAATGCATATGCACCGTAGATATTCCTCGTAGGGAATGTAGTTGAAACCTATTTATACTTAGAAGAAACCGAGATTCATTGTGAACACCATTAAGGTCTTCAAAACACACCTGTGAATCGTTTTTATTTTCGTTGTTTCTCTGGAGTCATTGGCGAATTCTGTTTGCCGTTGTAATATGTCTGACTGTTAAAGCATTGAACAATAGAATTAAACCGATTGATACCATGAAACAGCAGGCAAGCTTTCCACACTGGTAAATTAATCTGCTCTGTTTATACAGCGCCGTGGAACGTCCTCAATAATCTCAAAACGATCTACTGAAAAGTAAAATGGAACAACACCTTAAAAAACTCCATATGCCCGCAGTCACTAACACTATAATCATCGTCTTTCGGTGCAAAATTGTTTCTGCAGCTTTTGACTGCAAATTGCAATATATTGATCAGAGGTGAACGCCACCGTCAGCCACACAGAAAAGTCTATGACTGCGAGCCGAAGCACAGGTATCGCAGCGCAAACTACCGTTGGGCACAAAGCTGGAAGAAACATAAATATTATTGATTGGCTCGAGTAAAACGACAATGAAAACCCGCATTAAATCAGATTTTGCAATTGACACAAGAGAATGCATTTGGAGATTCCGAATATTCCACGACACAGGATTACAATAACCAGTAAATTAATTGCAAGGAAGAAAATAAGAGTTAGATTCAAGCGCACAAAATGCGATTAAGTTCACTTCATATACATATAAAGAACTGTTATCAGATTAATGGGGAACCATGCTTTTGATTCCATTTTTCAGGTCCACTGGGCTCCCGATTTGCCCCCATATATGAGGTGACGGGAATACCAGTTGAGTCGATAAATACCAGTAGATTACTAGGGTATTCTAAAGCCCACGGCATATTTAAGAGAGGACGGTTGATTGGCACAACCATCTTTAATAGGTCCACCATTGTACAATATAATCGTGATCGTGTGGATAGTCAGAGGCTTTTTCCCAGGGCTGAAATGGCTAACACGAGACTGCACAGTTTTAAGGTCTTGGAAGTAGGTACAGAGGAAATGTCAGGGGTAATTTTCCGCAGAGAATGGTGAATGCGTGGAATGGGCTGCCGACAACGTTGGTAGAGGCTGATACGATAGGGCCTATGACTGGGAGCACGTATTGGTGCAGGTGCAGAAAAATTGCAGCATAAACCCAAAGTCTTGCAAGATAAACGACGGCGAATTCAGATATCTGCCTTTATAACCATAATTCATTGTTAACACCACCAAAGTCCTATAAATACACCCATAAGTTTGACACAGCGATAGCTAGACGTTAACACGACATCTCGGGGCGTTGGAGTCCGGTGTCCTTCGTAAGAATGTTTCAATGGATGGGTTTCCTGCGGGTGTCTCGTTTTCCTGCCACAGTCCAAAGCCTTCACTGTAAGCAGGTCAATTTGTCATAGGGTGGGCGTTGGAAACGGACCAAAATGTAAGACACGGACACTGAAGTACTAGGGAGAGGACTAGGTGTATCAAGTAAGCAAGGGTAGTGGGGAAGAAACGACGCTGGACAAAACACAGGCGCTGGACAAGACTGGGAGACAGGGAACGGGCTAGGATTAGAGTAGGAAATTCAGACCTGGACGAGGAACTACGAGCCAGAGACTGGACAAAAACCCGGAACCTGGATCTTGACTCGGGCTCGGACTCGGGATCCAGGCGAAGACTGGACGTGGCAAGGCAACCGGACTGGACATGGGGGCAGGATGCGGGACTCTCGGGCTGGACGTGGGCATGAAGCTCAGAACGAGGACAAGAAGCTGAGACTTGATCTTGATCGAGGGAGAGCAGGAACGCAGAGACAAGATCGAGCGAGAGCAAAGAAGAAGCGGGGACAGGAATAGCTGGACACGGGCACTAGCCCTGGACGAGACCAGGACTCTGGGCCGAGGCTATGACTTGGACTTGGACACGGACTGGAGCCTCCGTCGAGCCTTGGACCCGGAAAGGAACCTCCTCGGAGCATTTGACGAGCAGAGGAACACTGAGCCTTGGACTGGAGCACTGGAACACAGAACACAGAGCCGGGACCCCTCCTTGGGAACAGGCCCTAGGGCCGGGGCTATATACAGAGTCAGGAACCCTCCTTGGGGACAGGACATAGGGCCGGGACTCATACATGGACAATAACCACAGTGACTCAAAAAGACAGTTCCAAGCTCAACGATAGATGGTTCCTTCTGTTGGCGTGGCAAGGCTCCATTCTCATCCGGCGGCTGAACGCGAAGGCGATACAGGCGAGGTTTGAGGCGTGGGTAGTGGGCAAGGCTTCAGGCCTGGGTAGCAAGCCAAGCTTCGGAAGTTTATAGCAGGCAGGGCTACAGGTGTGGGTGGCAGGCAGGGCTACAGGCGTAGGTTGCAGGGTAGGTTTGAGGCGTAGGATGCAGGCCGGGCTTCAGGCCAGGCTTCAGAGGGAAGGAAGGAAATAGTCCAGCCTCAGGGTAACGGCAAAGACGGCCTGTCTTACCCCACGGAGGCAAGGACAGGAATGGACAGATCCCACCGTAGGGTAACGGCAAGGACGGCCTGACTTACCACAAGGAGGCAAGGAGAGAAAAGGACAGATCCCACCGTAGGGTAATGGCAAGGCTTCAGGTCCTGCCGTAGGGTAACGGCAAGAATGGCCTGACTTACTCCTGAGAGGCAAGGACCGGGTAACGACGAGACGAACCAGCAACCACACTCGAGCCTAGGGCCACATACATTCCAGCTTCAATATGAGAAACAGGTGCCTGTGATTAAGCCCTACAGAAACAACGGATAGCCCGAAGTCCCGGAGCACGGTGTCGACGGACCGGACCGTGAACCGGAACGCGGATTTCCCGGAACGGACCATGACACAATTGGCAATGGTAAATTATTCCATGATGGTGCTGGGGATAAATACGCGGATTGTTGGCCGGGGTTGTTCGTTGAGCAGGAAGGGCCTGATCCGCGCTGTATCACTGAATAATCTGTATCTGTGATCTGTGGGACCTCTGCCGTGGTGTTTTTGAACCATTGTTCAACTTTCCCGGGCGGTGCGGCAATACAAATAATTGCCATATTATCCTTTTATCACATGATGTACATTCATGCAATTTCATCACGATAAACTAAAAAATAAGGCACTCGTCACGCAGGAGGTCTAAGAACCTTTCTAGTCATAATATTGTTTGGGAAATTCTCAGAAATAAACAAACAGAGTTAGTCTGCCTACAACCCCTATCTAAACAAGCAAACCTTTTGGAGGTGGAAAATGAAACAGACGGTAAAGAAAAGGTGAGCGAACAACTGTGTGTGAGGAGAGAGAGAGAGAGGGAGAGAGAGAAAGATAATTACAGTGATCATAATCTATTGATTGTTACGGTCCCGATTGTTAATTTCCTATTTTCTCCTAATTTCCTTTGATTGTGCCACGGATCCGACCGTTAATATCCGAATACTCCGAATTCTCTTCGAAGGCTGCACACCTGGTTTCCATCTGGACCTGCATCATAAGAACCACGGCGTTACAAACAGTAATTGCCAGATCGTTGGTTTTGCCTGTGTGGTAATTACGTTTCCCAGCAGCTTAGGACTGTATGTTCTAAGTTGCTGCATTATCGAGAATTGCCTGTGAAACTCCGTCTCTTCGTATCAATATCAGTTTTTTAAGCTCAATTCCAGTTCAGAGCTTCTGCAGGTATGTTAAGAGCAAAAGCATAGTAAGGGATAAAATTGGTGTTCTGGAAGATCAGAGTGGTCGGCTATGTATGGAACCAAAATAAATCGGAGATATATTAAATGGTTTTTTTTTTTGCATCTGTATTTACTAAGGAAACTGGAATGGAGTCTATGTAAAAACGGCAAACAAGTAAGGAGGTCATGGAACATACAGATTGAAGAGGAGGAGGTGCTTGCTGTCTTGAGGAAAATCAAAGTAGATAAATCCCCAGGACCTGACAGGGTATTCCCTCGGACCTTGAAGGAGACTAGTGTAGAAATTGCAGGGGCCATAGCGGAAATATTTAAAATGTCGATATCCACGGGTCAGGTGCCGGAGGATTGGACGTTCCGTTATTTAAAAAAGGCTCAAAAAGTAAGCCAGGAAATTATAGGCCGGTAAGTTTGACATCGGTAGTAGGTAAATTATTGGAAGGAATACTAAGAGTTAGGATCTACAAGTATTTGGATAGACAGGGACTTATTAGAAAAAGTCAGCATGGCTTTGTGCGTGGTAGGTCATGTTTAACCAATCAATTAGAGTTTTTCGAGGAAGTTACCAGGAAAGAGGATGAAGCGAAGGCAGTGGATGTTGTATACGTGGACTTCAGTAAGGCCTTTGACAAGGTCCCGCATGGGAGGTTAGTTCGGAAGATTCAGTCGCTAGGTATACATGGAGAGGTAGTAAATTGGATTAGACATTGGCTCAATGGAAGAAGTCAGAGAGTGGTAGTGGAAGATTGCTACTCTGAGTGGAGGCCTGTGACTAGTAGTGTGCCCCAGGAATCAGTGCTGGGTCCATTATTATTTGTCATCTAAATCAATGTTCTGGATGATAATGTGGTAAATTGGATCAGCAAATTTGCTGCTGATACAAAGATTGGTGGTGTAGTGGACAGTGAGAAAGGTTTTCAAAGCTTGCAGAGGGATTTGGAGCAGCTAGAAAAATGGGCTGAAAAATGGCAGGTGGAGTTTAATACAGACAAGTGTGAGGTATTGCACTTCGGAGCGTTAAACCAAGGTAGAACTTACAAGGTAAATGGTAGGACACTGAGGAGTGCAGTAGAATAGAGTGATCTGGGAGAACAGATATATAATTCCCTAAAAGTGGCATCACAAGTAGATAGGGTTGTAAAGAGATCTTTTGATACATTGGCCTTTATAAATCAAATTATTGAGTATAAGAGTGGGAATGGAATGGCGAGGTTATATAAGGTATTGGTGAGACCGAATTTGAAGTATTGTGAGCAGTTTCGGTCACTTAATTACAGGAAGGATATTAATAAGGTTGAAAGAGTGCAGAGGAGGTTTACAAGGGTGTTGCCAGGACTTGAGAAACTGAGTTACAGGGAAAGGTTGAATAGGTTAGGACTTTATTCCCTGGAGCGTAGAAGAATCAGGGGTGATTTGATAGAGGTGTGTAAAATTACAAAGTTTGTATGATGGGTATAGATAGAGTGAATGCAAGCAGGCTTTTTCCACCAAGGCCAGGGGAGAAAAAAACCAGAGGTCATGGATTAAGGGTGAAGCGGGATAAGTTTAAAGGGAAATTGGGCGGGGGGGGGGGCTTCACGCAGAAAGTGGTGGGAGTGTGGAATGAGCAGCCAAATGAAGAGGTGAAGGCGGGCTCACTTTTGACATTTAAGAAAAACTTCGACAGGTAGATGGATGAGAGGTATTTCCGGTGACGCCATCGTCGAGAATGGCAGCTTAAATCACTAACTCCTCCGTAAAAATGCGTATTAAGCCCTGTTAACCCATCAAATATAGTATTATTCGAAAAATATTTGAACTGAAAATAGGGGCAAGAATGGGGAAAAGGAATGGAAATAAAAAATGCGACAGTGCGGAGCCTGCGGCCGAGAGGAGTTCAGCGAATGGCTCTCTTACCCGACCGCGTGTTAGCGAGGCAAACGCTGGGTCTCGTTCAGGTGAAGCGGCAAATATGATCGAAATCCTGAAAGAGATAAGGGAGTTCCAGAAAGAAACAGAGAAGCAGCTCCGTGAAATTAAGTCAGAGCTCGCCAGCGTCAATCAAAAAATAGCGGTGGCAGAGACTCGAATTGAGAAGTTGGAAGATCGCGTTCAAAACGTGGAATGGATACTGAGTAAGACAATAAAAATATTAAAACACCAAGAAGGTAAACTGCTTGACCTGGAGGGAAGATCACGGCGGAAAACTATCAGAATCTACAACATTCCCGAAGGAGCGGAGAGCTCGTCTACGATGGAGTTTGTCGGAAAGTTGCTGCGGGACGCACTGGATCTTCCCTCGGCTATGGAGCAGGAAATCGAAAGAACCCATCGTGCGTTCGTCCCGAAACCTACCCAGGATTGAAAACCACACACAATAATAATTAAATCCCTTCGGTACAGCACCCAGGCAGAGATTCTATGAAGGGCATGGGGTAAGAAGAGAGTGTTTTTCGACGATAAATTGATATATTTCGACCAAGATTAACCACCCGCTGTCCTGCAGAAACGCAAAGAATACTCTGAAGTAAAGTGAGTACTAAAGCAAAATACGAATCGATTTCAAACTACGTACACTGCTGAACGTCGAGTGTTTTATGACGACGAGATGCGGTTGTACCAGACAGTGGAAGAGGCGACTACAGACATGAAGGCCAGAGGGTTGTCCTTCAGCGTGACCAAAACGAGGGAAAGCCTGGCTGAGGAAGTATCCCACTCCACTTGGGA
Organism: Hemitrygon akajei; assembly: GCF_048418815.1. NCBI lineage: Eukaryota > Metazoa > Chordata > Chondrichthyes > Myliobatiformes > Dasyatidae > Hemitrygon > Hemitrygon akajei. Next base: position 29,396,033 of record NC_133147.1, read on the forward strand.
AATAGTGCGAGAATCAAGAAGGCAGGAGACGGGAGGAGGCCGAGAGAAATATATCAGGAAGAGACCGGGAGTTTCCCAAAGGCAGTCCTCACCCCCTTCAGAAGAGCCATAAGGTTTGGCTAACTTTAAAAATGTTGAGAAGCTAAACGGAAGCAAAAGTAGACGGTGATATACATATCTCGAGAAATACTTATTATAATGTGGATTTTATATTACTTAGTTGTTGTTCTTTAATCGCTCACTTACTCCTTTTTCCCCACCAAAATGAGAATATGAGAATGTGTGCATATATGAGCATGTATGTAATATATGTATATAAATATATTTGTGTGCATATGTATATACGCACACGCTCACACACACACACACACACACCCACACACACACACACACACACACCCACACATGTATATATATATATATATATATAGGAGGAGTACACAGGGAAATCTTTTCTTTGTAATGGATTTGTTCACTGACTTTTATGAATACTGCAAGTGGGCGGCGTTATTCCCCACAGCTAGACATTTCCTCTAGCTCAACGCAGGGTCATCTACTAGAGACCGCAGCCTTGGAATCGCATGTTCGATGCCATTTTTGTTATTATTTGCGTTTCTTGGTTCTTATTTGTTCAGGGAATAGATCGATTAAGTTTTATTCTAATTTCAATGATGCATTGACAGATAAATACAGATGGCTAAGGGCGGTAAAATTCATTTCTTTTAATGTCAATGGGCTATTAAATATAATCAAACGTAAGATAATTTTATCCAAAATGAAAAAAGAACAAACCCATGTAGTATATTTACAGGAAGCTCATTTAAGTGATAATGAGCATGAAAAACTATAGAGAATGGACTTCACTAATCTGTTTACCTCCTCATATAAAGCAGGACATAGGAGAGGAGCTGCTATTCTTATTTCAATTAAGCTAAATTTTGAAAAAGAATATTCGAAATGGGAGATAAAAAGGGAATATATTTTCTGGTAAGGCGGAATATAGACGGTAATTCAGTTACTCTATTGAATATATACGCAGGCCCGGGGAGCCTTGAGAGAAATGGCTGTCCCAGACGATGAGATTGAAAAAGTACCAGTGGGGTATTATTACAGGGATGGAGTGTTATTGAGGAAGTGGACACCACCTGATATTCCTGCAAGTGAGGAATGTGCAATTGCTCACCAGGTTGTAGTTCCTCAAGTCTATAGGAAAGAGATTTTAACTTTGGCCTAAAGTATGCCCTTGGGTGGCCATCTAGGTGTGAATAAAACTGTGAACAAGATTTTTAAATAATTCTTCTGTCTTGGTTTGAGGAAAGATGTTGCGATCTTTTGCCGAGCTTGTCGCACTTGTCAGGTTGTGGGTAAACCTAATCAAGTCACCCCAGTGGCCCCACTGCAGCCCATTCCTGCATTTGGTGAACGCTTTTCTAAAGTTATTGTGGATTGTGTTGGCCCATTGCCAAAGACTAATGCTGGCCATCAGTATTTGCTAACCATCATGTGCACAGCATCTAGATTTCCAGAAGCAATACCTCTCAGGAATAAAAAGGTTAAAACCATGTCTAGGTATTTCATAAATTTTTCACTCTATCTGGCTTGCCTAATGAAATTCAATCTGATCAAGGAAGTAATTTTATATCAGTATTATTTCAGCAGTTGGTTTACAAACTGTGAGCCAAGCAAATTACGTCGACTGCGTCCCTTCAGAATCCCAAGTGGCCTTAGAAAGATTTAATTCTACCCTCAAAACCGGGATAAATGCATTCTGCATTGAAAATGAGAAGGACAGGGATGAGGGAGTACACTTGCTTTTATTTGCACTAAGGGAGTCAGTGCAAGAGTTACTAAGCTTTAGCCCTTTTGAACTCGTGTTTGGACACCGGCTCTGAGACCTTTGACATTTTTAACGGAACAGTGGGTTAACAATGACCTGCATATTAATTTGCTAGACTATGTGCAGAAATTCAAGGACAGATTGAAATGGGATTGTGATTTAGCAAGAGATAATTTAAAATCAGCCGAGCAAGGAATAAACAGGTCATTCCAAGTGGGAGATGAATTGCCTGTTTTGTTCCCGGTCCAGACCAACCCTTTGCAAGAAAAAATTCATGATCCTTATGAGGTTGTGTCTAAGGTCAATGATGTGGATTATGTAGTCAAAACACCAGATAGGCGAAGGTCAACACAGCTTTGTCATGTAAACATGCTCAAACCGCATTATGAAAAACAAAAAGCAGCTATGATCGTTGTTGTCAATAACAATGAGTCTGACCTTTCTGGGAACGTACTAGCTGATCCATCTAAAGCTTATTTAATATCAAACATTGTTTCAGTCAGATTTACAAATTCGACTACTTTGGAAAATCTTGCTGAGAAAGTTATAGCCACAGCCATTTACAGCCACAGCAGAGGCAGCAGATGAAGCAGTTAATCATGAAATTTAGGGAATTGTTTCCTGATGTCCGAAAAAGAACAACAGTAGCCTCACATGATGTAGATGTAGGCAATGCCAAAACCCATAAAACAACATGTCGTCGCATGAATGTTGAAAAATGTAGACTTGCTGAACAAGAAATTGAGTTTCTGTGGGAAAATCGTATTATTATACTTCCTACAACCGATTGGAATTCATCCTATGTTATGGTACCTAAACCAGAGAGCAGAATCAGGTTTTGCACTGATTTCGGAAAGAGGCATTGCTATAACAAAACCAGATTGAAACCCCCTCCCTAAAGTTAATGATTGTTTAGACAAGATTGGAAAGGCGTGGTTTCTTACGAAGATTGATTTGTTGAAAGTGTATTGGTGTGTTCCGTTAACGGATAGAAGTAGAGAAATCTCTGCATTTGTAACACCTTCTGGGTTGTATGAATATAATGCTCTGCCATTTCGAATGAAGAATGTTCCGGGAACATTCAAAGAATAATTAATTCTATAATTCAAGAGTTAGAACACACAGATGTCTACATTGATGATTTGGTTACAGGAAATGACACCTGGGAAGCCCATATCTCTGCAGTGGAAAAGCTCTTTGAAAGGCTCTCAAAGGCCAAACTTACAGTTAATTTAACTAAGAGTGAATCTGGCCATGCCACTGTGACATATCTTCATTATGTTGTAGGTCGGGTCATGGTTAAGGAAAATGGTTAAGGAGACTCCAATTCACCAATAGAGTTTGCATTTGCAGGAGTATGATCTCATGATAACTCAGAACAATTGCAAGGATAACGTAATTGCCAATTGTCTTTCCAGATGTTAAGTTTGCGATGTATTTTTTAATAGTGGAGTGGAGTGGACCATCACAGTCCTCAGCAGCCCTGTGTCCACTGTGGAGAACTTCAGGTTCCTGGGAACCACCATCTCTCAGGATCTGAAGTGGGAGCAGAACATCAGCTCCATCCTGAAGAAGGCCCAGCAGCGGATGAATTTCTTGCGGCTCTTGAGGAAATACGGTCTGCCTCAGGAATTGCTGCTGCAATTCTACACTGCAGTCATTGAGTCTGTCCTGTGCACCTCCATCATTGTGTGGTTTGGAGCCGCCACCAAGCAGGATAGAACCAGACTACAGCGCACAGTGAGGACTGCCGAGCGCATTATTGGAGCCTCCCCGCCCTCTATTGTGGACCTGTACTCTTCCAGGTTGAAGAAGAGGGCGGGGAACATCATAAAGGACTCCTCCCATCCTGCGCACGGACTGTTTGATCTGCTTCCGTCTGGTAGGCGCTTCAGATCCCTCCAGACTAAGACTAATAGGCACTGGAGAAGATTTTTTCCCTACTGCGGTCACTTTGCTGAACAGTTAACTGCCTGATACTTCCCCATTCCCAAAATATTGGGTTAGATGTGTGACTTGCAGTTTGTGTAGTCCGTATGTGAATTTTTGTTGGAATATCCTGTGGGACCACTGTTGTTAACCCTTACCTGGATTCGGGTGTGTTATGTGGTAACCACTTGGAACAAAGGATATTTCGTGACTGTCACCTGGTGATATTTCGATGGGGATTTCACAACCACTCGACGGATATTATTTTCGCCGACTGTTATATTGTTTGCTCAGCGTGGAATCTGAGAAATTCTTCGTAACTGCTTTCTCTCTACATTTCAGCGTAGACTTACAAATCTCTCCCATCATGTATTCTGTGGATTACTGGACCTTTGCCATCTGACTCTTAAGACTTAAATAATTGTTCCTAATCTTGACTGTTTGGGTGCCGAAAAGCCACACACAACAGATACGCAAAAATCTGATAACTTCTGTTTATTTCTTTTCAGTTTTTATATTTTGAGTAGATACTAATAAAGATAGTGGTTATAACATTGAAACTTGAATAAATATCTGATCTATTGCTGCTGGTACGTAACAGTATTCTCTTTAAAAATAATTACATTTAAATGCAAGGATATAATGTTGAGACTCAAGAAAATATTGGGGAGGCCTGACTTGCAGTATTGTTAGTCGTTTTCTGCCCTTAGCGACGAATGTGCCAACTCTGGACGGAGTTCAAAGGAAGCTCACGAAAATGATTCCAGGATTGAACGGCTTTTCATATAAAGAGAGTTTGTTGGTCCTTGGCCTGTATTCACTGGATTTCAGAAAATTGAGGGGTGACATCATTGAAACCATCTAATGTTGAACGGCCTCGATAGAGTGAATGTGAAGCGCAAATTTGCTGTGATGGGAGAGTATAAGATAGAAATCCATCCTATCAGAACGGAGATGGAAAGGAATTTCGGTACGAAGAGAACATAAGTTGTGGAATTCGTTGCCACGGGCGTCTGAGGATGGCACGTGTTTACGTTATATAAGATAGAGCTTGATGGATTCCGGATTGGTCAGGGATACGGGGAGAACGCAGGAGACTGGGGCTATGAGTGTAAATGGATCAGCCATCAGAAATGGCGGAGCACCCTCGATGGAACAAATGGTCCAATTCTGTCCGTGTTTTACGTTGTAAAATTTTATAGCAGTGAGGAATCTTGGTCCCTTAGTCCTCTTACAATGGAAAAGACTCATTTATATCGGCCGCAGTCAGTTCGGATTTGCAACAACGTCTTCCTCACGATCTCCATCAGCACAGTTGCATCACATGGCTGTGTGCCTATACCTCGACTCTACTCGGGATACGATGTGACTGTGCGGCTGAACACGGCACCAAAGCCAGATTCAAGTTTGCTGACAACACCACTGACGTATTCCGGATCAAATGCGGAGACGAATCAGCATGTCGGAGAGAGTGAGAAAATCTGGCTGAGTGTTGCCAGAGAAACAACCTCTTTCTCAATTACAGCAAGACCAATGAGTTGGTTATTGAATTAAGCAGCGGGAAACTAGAGGTCCATGAGCCAGTCCTAATGAAAGGATTAGAGGTGGATAGGATCAGCAATTTACATTCCTTACTGTTATCGTTTTGGAGGACTCGTCCCGATCCCAGCACGTCAGCACAATTACGAAGGAAGCATGGTAGGGTCTCTACTTTGCTCGGAGTTTGCGGAGATTCCGTATGGCATCGACAGCTTTGAGTAGCGACTATAAGCTTTTAGTGTACAGTGTATTCACCGGCTTGAAAGGAAAATTCTTCCGACAGTAGTAATGGATATGGCCCAGTCTGCCAAAGTCCCTCCTCACCTTTGGGCACTTCTGTATGAAACGTGGACGCCGGAACACGGGATCTATCATTACAGTCTCTCTTTCCCCGAGGAAATGCTCTCATTTCTTTGCTGACAGCCGAACGAAAGTGGTGGAGGCTCGTGACGGACACTACCAGGTTCAGAAACAGTTATTACACCTCCACATCAGGGTATGGTCTCATAGAGGTGTGGCGTCCTTGAAGGCGAGACCGTCGATTATGGAATCTGCACAGAGTTGTGGTACCTGACATCATCCACACCGGTAATAATCCTGATAGTTGTACAGTAATAACTATTCTTGAACCTGCGCGAGTGGGACCTATGGTTCTGCGCCGTCAGCCCGATGGTAGAATCGAGAAAGGAGCGAGAACCAAATACAAGAGGAAACTTGATTGTTGGGCTGTGAGGCTGATGCTGATAGCGGGATTTGGGCGATTACATCCAACAGGAATGCTGTAGATATAGTGCTCTGAGAGGCCTTTGGTGTGTTATGTGAGAACAGGTTTCACGTCGCTGACCATGAAAATTCTGGCGGTAACTGAGGGCAACAAGCATGCATTCACAACACTTTTATATTGGCCACTCTGGTTGATGAAAAAGTGAGGAATGTTGTGGAAATATCAGAAGTTATGACAAAAGGGTAAGAGTTTATTCTGCGCAACAATGAATTCATGCTGAATAGGACTGCACGGGGTCAGATTCAGCCGCCGTAGTTTTGATCACCATGCGTGAGCATTTGAAAGAATATAGTTTATACCCCAGCAGGCTTAGAAAGTAGGGTCAATATTGCGATCAAAAGTAGTTTTTATTGATGAGGCACAGAGACAAGTTCTGGGGAAGTAGGAGTTTATATGAGTCTAAGGGATATAAAGAGCTAAGAGTATTGGTGAATGTTATTTATAGTCCAACAGTTTTGCAGTAATGTAGCACGAAGTAGGGAACTGGACATCCTTATGACGATGATGATGTATAATGAAAAGAGATCTTACCGTGGAGGAGGAATTTTGGAATGTCGATTTATAAAGAAGCTGAAGAGGTACCAAGCTCCTTTATATCCGGTGTTGTGGAGAAATCCTTCAATCCGACTTCAGATTTATTCTAGGGTTTGGAAGTCTACATGCTTCAATGACCCGGAGTGCTTTGTTGGTTAGAGTCAGGACCCTGTGCTTTCACCGTCAATAAGGAAATGCAGAACAGCCATACAGAAAAGGGCAAAGGTGCAGGACACACTGTGAATGGTTCACCGGTCCCGAAGGCTGGGGAGCTAAACTCACGGATGACAACCGTGAATGATTAATGATAAAAATTTAAATGAAAAAAACTAAATTTAAGCAGTTTACATAAGATATCCATGTAATTCGTCTTACATTTTCATAAAATTAAGAAAATAAGCAGTCGTGTGCGAATGGCTGTGAGAACAGGACAAAAATTCTACATTGTTGCAATAAATCTTCTAGGTTATCGTTCAGAAAGTGGCTTTTGGTTTCATTTTAACCTCTACTTTATTTTAGTAAAACATAATTGAACAAAGATGTTGCCGAAAAAAAATAGAAATGGCGACTGGAGAAATTCTGCAATTTAGCAATGGATCTGTTGCACGAAACCAAGAGCATCACGTGTGGATAAAAAGGTTACTCTCTTAGGTAGTTAAAAGGCTACTTGAACACATTCACACAATGAAGAAATATCGAGTCATTATTAATGCCCTTTAGCTCTGGAAAACACGTGCTTAAATTGAACGGCATTGCAGCGTGATTTTGGACAACGCATTTCCAGAATTGTAAATGTTCTTTTCTTCATGATAATGGACATACAGCTTGCCGTTGGCTTGGCGAACCTCCTGGAATGAAATCATATCGATGAAATAAATCATTGTATCACCAGAAAGATAAAGCGATGTTCTACTGTGATGGTGAAGTTGAGGTTGCATTTGTGATACATTAAAACGGCAAGACAGGACAATTGACGTGTCAGACTAAGGATTCATTCTCTTCTGTTGTATATTTCCCGTCTTCAGGGGAAAGTGTGACACCTCATTTCGTGAACCTGGTACCACGGAGATCCGAATCTTATACCCGGACTATCAGATGATGTATATGCGAGAGCTCAGTGGATCGATGATCAGTCGATTAATAGATAAATCTACCAAATTAAGAATCATACCAGCATCACCCTGTTCGTTGGCTAATAATCCGCTATTTATCCAGTGATTTAAATGTAATTCTGCCAGTGTAAATATCACATCAGCAACACTTTATTCGCTGGCACATTCGAGGATATTAAACTCGCTAGTGTTGGTGCGAAACGGTATCCTAGCATACAGTCAGCCGGCCAGGCAGACCTTTGATCAAACCTGCAGATTATTTAAAAACTTTATGTGACTTAATAACAAATATACAAATCAACTTACGTTTTATCTGCAGAGTCGGCCATTCAATGTGACCAGATGATTCACTCCTTTCTTCATTTCTTCCCTGAATTTCCTCTGGGACAGTGTGTAGATACACGTGTTGGTGCACGTGCAGAGAAATTGCAACATGTACCCAGACTCTTGCAGGATAAACGACGGCGAATTAAGATGTCTGTCTGTATAAAAGTAATTCTGAGCCTGCCAGATCATAATAGAGACTATATAGGGGATCCACAATAAAATGAAATTGGCTGATAGAGCGAACAGCAAAATCATTGATTTTCTCCGGTTCGCCATCTCTGAATCTTTCTTAGTGTCATCGATGCTCCGGAATCCTCGGCGGATTCTGTTTGCGGCGATGATATGACTGATTGTTAAAGCATTGAACAATAGAATTAAACCGATTGGCAGTAATGGTGTAATGATACCATCAAACATCTGGTAAACTTTCCACACTGGTGAACTAAAGTAATCTGCACTGTCAGTGCAGTACCACTGAACGTTGTCAATAATCACGACAGGAGCTACTGTAAAGTAATATGGAAAACTCCTCAGGCAGCTACCTATGCCCACAATCGTCACCACTATAATCGCTGTTCTTTCGGTGCAAACTCGCTTCCGCAGCTTTTGGCTACAAATTGCAATACAGCGATCAAATGTGAAAGCCACTGTCAGCCAGACAGAACAGTCCATGGCTGCGAGCCGAAGCACAAATCGGAGTGATGAACAAAACATTGGCGAAACCGTAAATATTATTGATCCGCTCTATTACAACGCCAAAGATAACACCCATTAAATCAGCAGTTGCCATTGCTACGAGGTAAAGGGTGATGCATTTGGAGAGTCCACATTTTCGAAGACAGAGGATCACAATCGCCATTAAATTAACTGCAAGGAAGAAATAAGTGTTAGGTTCAAGCTCACAAAATCCGCTGCATTTTACTTGATTTGCATACAAAGCATTGTTTACACACTGACTGAACTGGCTTCGATCCACGAAGTGTTTACACAGTTCATTCGAGCTTACATTCGTGCTTGAGGCCAAGTGAGGGATCGGAGAAAAAGCTGAGTCGGCAAATTACCTGCAGCTTTCAATGGGATTCCGCACACCACGGCATCGTTAACAGCGGATTTCTTATCAACGCAACAATCTAGAATAACTCCAGCATTGTAGCTGAACGGAACATTGCGAATAGAAATACAATGGGCTCAGATATTTCTGTTTCCACTTATCAAATACATGTGAGTCCAGGAAACTGCTGCGTTAAAGTTAAGACCAGAGCAAACAAATCCAACACGGCAAACGGGACAGTCATATTTGCTTTGGTTATTGTTGCAATTGAAAAGATACTTGGACAATTATATTCAAAATGAAATCTCATTTGTTGCATGATAATGAACGATGGTCCCGCTGCAGGTCGATGGGAGTGGGCTGAGGCTTCGAAGGGTAAAAACCATTAATTCTTTGGAAGATCGGGAAACGGAAAATGCTGAAACCAGACTGGTTATTGAAGTTGACAAAGAAACCAGCGACAGGAAAGAACTGTTCGGTCTGAGTGAGAAAAACATATGCTTCAACCTGACTCGACCGAAATCCCTTGTCAGACAAGACACTTCGTGCAATGTATTTTACAGCAAATATGATATCGTGCAGTAGATAGAGCATGCAGAAATCGCAGAAGAAACTCCAGTTACTTACTGGGAATACCAATCGCAGTCAGTACAGGATAATAAACACGCTCTATGTAGAAAATTGCTGGATATTCCATTTTCCGTGTGACGTGACGATCAGTTTACACTGTTCCTACTGCCCAAAACTACCTGTGATTGCTTTGCGCGCGCTTATAAGCGAGGGGATACTGCAGTCTCCCAATTAATCTTAGCAGCTCATTAGTCACATCAGAGACAGCCCACTGAACAAACAAATAAAATAAGCCATTTCTACACATTTGTTACTGCGCAATTCATACCGCTCAGCAGGGAAATCACAGCAAAATGTACTTACTTTTAGTTTTGTTCTGGTTTTCAAAGGAGAATGCCACGTATCCCTTCTGTGGTACACGAAATTCCAGATACTTGTTTTCTAATTTATCATCATTTTCAAATAAGTATCATTTGTAACAGATTTGCCCAGCTCTTACTAGTTCCTAAATTAATAAAGGAAATCTAATTTGCTTTTTGAATTATGTTAACTGATTTGACATTGGATGAGAATAAGAGTGATATCGCTGGCTTACAAACAGAGACAGTATATATTGAGACTCTTAGCAATTAGGGACTGATGACAGTGCAAAATTGCCATCAACAGGATAGGTTACATTGCTAATGGTGGATAAAGTGAAAAACAGTGATTGTAGGACTGAAGGTGCTTTACTTGAATGCAGGGAATATACAGAAAAAGTTAGTTGAACTTGAGGCAAAGTTACGCAGTGACAGGTATGACGTTGTATGTATCACTAACCGTGATTCAAAGATCTTATAGCTGGCAGATGCACGTCCAACGATACATATTGTATCGAAATAGGTAGAGGGGATGGCGTTTTGCTATTGGTAAAAAATGAACTGAAATCATTCGAAAGAGGAAGCAGAGTGGAGGAAGTATTCTGAAGGCAAGATGACACAACCATGGGTAAGAAGAGAATTCAAAGCCAACATAAATGCCAAAGAGACTGCATATAACAGAGAAAAATAGCGGGAAGTTAGAGTATTAGGATGCTATTGAAAACCAGTTGAAAGTAACTGAAAATGTCGTGAAGGCCACTTATAATATTAAGGCCGATAGCAGAAATTTCTTTAGATACATCAAGCTTAAAAGACGTGAAATTGAATATTGGACGATATTGAACCGCTGGAGATTATGCTGCAGAGATACCAATGGGAGCCAAGGAAATGGCGGACGAAGTGAATAAGTATTTTCCATCATTCTACACTGTGGGGGACACAAGCAACATGTCGGAAGTTCTAGAGTGTCGGTGTTTAGAAGTGTGTGAACCTGCGATTTTCGAAGGAGACATATCGTGGGAAACTGAAAGGTCTAATGGTAGATTAGCCACCTGGACCAGATGGTGTTCTGCCCAGTATTTTAAAGGAGGTTGCCCAAGAGACTGTGGATACACAAGTAATGATCGTTCAAGAATTATGCTCATATATCAAGTTCTCCGATCTGAAAAACCTCTGTCTCTTTCCGCATACCATGAAAAAGAGTTATTTAGATCGAGCCCAGCCAGTTCGGATTTGCAACAACACGTCCACCCTGATCTCCATCAGCACAGATGCACCACACGCTCTGTGCTTAGACCGCAAATCTACTCGCGCTACACATGTGACTGTGTGGCTAAGCACAGCACCAAAACCAGATTCAGTTTGCTGACAACACCACTGTCGTATTCCGAATCAAATGTAGTGACGAATCAGCATGTCGGAGGGAGATTGAAAACCTGGCTAAGAGCTGCCATCACTACAAGCTCCAACCCAATGACTGAAAGCCCAAGGATTTGATTATTGACTTCAGTCTGAACAAACTAGAGATCCAAGAGCTAATCGTGATCGAAGGATCAGAGGTGGATAGGATCATCAACTTTACATTCCTCGCTGTTATTGTTTCGGAGGACTCGCCCTGATTTTAACAAGTCAATACTATTACGAAGAAAGCATGGCAGCGTTTCGACTTCCCTAGCGGTTGGTGGAGATTCCGTATGGCATCGAAAACTTTAACTAGCAACTATAGATTTGTAGTGGAGAGTGCATTGACTGGCTGCATCCCAGCCTGGTATGGAAACACCAATGCCATTGAAAGGAAATTCCTTCATAAAGTAGTGGACACTGCCAAATTCATCAGAGTCCCTCCGCACCTTTGGGTACTTCTATTCGAATCATTGCCGCAGGACCGCGGCATCCATCATCAGGGAACCTCTGGCATCCAGGACATAAACTCATTTCTCTGCTGCCAGGAGAATGAAGGTACGGGAGCCTCATGACTCAAACCACCAGTTTCAGGAACAGTTGTTACCACTCAACACCATCTTATGGAGTTGTACCGTCTTTGAAAGTGAGTTCGTAGATAATGAAATCGATACAGAGTTGAGGTGCTTTCCGTTATCTTGACAGTTGCACAGCAGTAACTGTTACTGAATCATCTCGAGCGGCACCCAAGGATGCTGCGCTTTCTGCCCGATGGTAGAAGATGGTAAGGAAAATATCTGTCATAAGGTGGGCGTTGGGAGTGGACCCAAAAGCAAGACACAGATACTAAACTACCAGGAACAGGACTAGGCGTGAGTAGGAAGCAAGGAAAGTGGGGAAGAAAGGACACTGGACATGACACCGGCCCTGGACGAGACAAGGAGTCCGGGCCTGGGCTAGGACTTCACTCGGATAGGGAACCAGGACGTGGAACTTGGACTGCGAGCCAGAGACTGGACAAGGACCCAGAACCTGGGTCTTGACTCGGGCTCGGATCCCAGAACCAGGCGAGGACATGACGAGGGCGGGGAGAGGCAACAGGACTGGACGTGAGACTCATGGACAGGCCAAGGAAACCCCAGCACAGGACGAGGGAATCCCGGCACCGTGTCGGGCGAGGTACTCCTGAGCTGGGCGAGGCACATGACAAGACGGGAACACAAAGCCGTGGCTAGGACAGGACAAGGACTTTCGACGTGACTAGGACTGGACGAGACCCGGAATGCTTGACTTGGTCGAGGGAGAGACAGGAACGCAGAACCTTGGTCGAGGAAGAGACAGTAACATGGCACATCGAGCTGGGACCCCTCCTTGTATACAGGACGTAGGGCCGGGACACATTAAACATGACGAGACAGTTCCCAACGCTAGGTAGCGGCAAAACGGCCGGACCTACCCAGCGAAGGCGTGGACACAGACAGACAGTTCCAAACAGGCCAGGCTCCAGACACAAGCAAGGCGAGGCAAGGCTCCAAGCCGAGGCAGGGCAAGGCGAGGCTCCAGGCCTAGGTAGGGCGGTGTAAAGGGAAAGGATGCAGACAGTGAGTTTGGACAGGAACAGTCCAGCAGCCAGAGTGTGAATCCTGAAGCTATTTATGAGGCCAGCTCAAACAAGAATCAGCTTCCTCAACAGAAACTGGGGAAACCCGGAAAACCTGGAATAAGGAATTTGGACCAATCCGCAAACTGGAATGCAGATTTCATGGACCGGACCATGACAATATCAGGGGAAACATTCGTTGCTCGGCTGTGTGGCGATCCAGATAGCGAGATTTGGGCGTTAATTTCCAAAACGAATGCCGTGGAACAGAGCTCTGAAAGGCCTCTGTTGGGTTATGTGATAACCAGTTCCACATAGCTGACCATCAGAATGCTGGCACTGAATGAGGGCAGGAAGGATGCATTCACAAGACATTTAAAATGGCCACTCAGGCTGAGGGAAAGGGGAAAAATGTACCGGTCATATCGGAAATGACGGCAAAAGAGTAAGAATGTATTCTATTCAACAATGAATTTTAATAGAATCGGCTGATTTAGCTACCATTCGCTGGTATTGCCATAGTATTGAATATATTTTGATTGTGAGGGGTCAGATCCAGCCGCCTTGGAAACGATTACTATGCATGAATGTACCGATTTAGTTTGTATTGCAGCAGGGTACAGAGTTAAGATCAAAATTATAATGCCGAAGTTAGTTATTGCTTTCTTGATTGAAGAGGCACTGAAAGTAGGTCTGGGAAATTGAGAGGAAACATTTAAGGAAAGTGTTTGCATGATTGGCGACAGCAATAGAGCGTTCAACTTATGGTGTTGCGTTAATGCTGCATAAATTGTGTTATACGAAGTCTGTCTGACGAGAGTAATGTCATAATCTATTGAGAGTGGACCAGTGATGCACTCTTCCGATCGGAATGGCACCTGCGTACAACACTCCTTCAGTCGATTAACTGGATAGAGAATAAAAGTATATACCTCAATTCTTTTCTGTCTTATACATTTGGTTTTGGTCTTGAATATAATTCTAGGACTGTAGGAGCCTGTGATTTGCAGTTGGAAATCATTTAAAATGATTACAGTGTTATGCAGTCTTTTAGAAGATTCCAGAGTCAGTGGCAGCTTGCGGGAACGTCGTGGCGAGAGGGCTGGGGATGGAGCGCTAGCCGATGTTCGACTGAATTTCGACGATTAAAGCTTCCTTTGTTGGCTGATTAAACTGTCGAGTGAGATTGTAATATTCAGGCAAAATGGAAGGTAAGCGGTCTGCAACAGAGAGGGGAGACTGCCTTTGATTTCAATACAAAAACCATAACCACCTCAGCATTTATGAACTGTGCTCTATACTTTCCTATGACAATTCATTTACCCCTAGACATTGATAGAGCTGGTTTATTATTGATTATTATTATTCCTACACTTTTAGGTTTATTACTGCTAACTTGCTTTATATGTATATTTGCATTTTTGATATGGTATTGTGTAGTTTACTAATAAACACCTTTAGTTTGGTGCCACCAGACTCCAACGGATTCTTCTTTCTCTGCTGGTCAGACACCCAGTTACGGTGTACGTAACACTATAAATAAATATTCTGTGTTTTCCGTCCGATCTTTTTGGTTTCTGTCCAGGGGAGGCGTATGTGGGTGTCGATGCCCCTTTTCCGTTTTTGATCGCCTTTTTCTTGTGAGGGCAGAAGGGATTTGGGGGTTGATGATTGTGCTGCCGTTCTTCTCTTTCTGGGTTTCGTTGCTATCTGGTGAAGAACAATTTCAGAGTTGCACACTTTGGTGATAAATTAACCTTTGAGAGTTAGCTGTAACTGCGTGAAGGGCGACGTTTGGATGACCGACTAAAAAGCATCTTAAGAGAAAACATGGTCCCAACAATTTTACATCCAATGTTGTTGGGTAACCACCAAGCTGTCACGACTTTGTCGAAAGATTCGGACGCTGGGGTGTCTCAATGACACAAAGAGCTATGGTGGCCGGAGTGCCGGTCTTCTGGTTTGGTTCCGTGTAGGGTCACCTATGTCAACAAGGTTAAAGGGTAGAGACCAGATTAAGAGTGGTTCACCGTTCTTCCTGGATTTGGCTTCAGCTGATGGCGAACAACCCTGACTGTTCTAAAAACTTTTATGGAAACAGCAATGATGAATCATTCTATATCTGTGTGCGACGGTATGCACAGAGAGAGATGGAGGCCCTTCATCTCTGCCTTTGCGTCATAATGAGCAGGAAGTCAGTAGGTATTGTGGGGAAACAGAGAATTAGCGACACTCAGCGGTATTAGATAAACACTGTGAGAGACCGGTGAGCAAAGTATGAGAGAAGTCTGCATGGAATGATTCCAGGTGATTTGATTTATTCTTTGATCTCAATAAAGTAGATGCATGTAATGATCCCATTTATACGATACATAGTTCCCATTTAAGAAATCAAAGTAAACTAGGCAGTTGATGCGTATTAAGTTGTGATAAAATTACAAAATATAAATGTCTGCCGTTAATGGCTGCTAGAACCGGACAAATACAGCACAAATCTTCTAGGTTAGCGGACATCGAGTGGCTTTACGTTTCATTTTAACCTCTCCGCTTTTTAGTTATATATAATCGAATAAACATGTTGCCTAGAAAAGAATGGGATTGGAGGCTAGTGACGTTTCGCAACTCAGCAACAGAAATTGTTTGATGTAAAGTAGAAGAAGCTGCCGCAATGAGACCATAATGTTACAGACTCTTGCAACATTTTCCACATGTTTGCAAAATAAAAAAAAATGTGCTCAGATGGAGTCATTATGGTCATTTGCAGCCCGAGAGAAAATGGTAAAAACAGAGTCCTAGTTTGAAAGTAAGAAACCTTCGCTGTGCGAAATGACGGAACAGTATTGAGTGGCAGATGAATCAACTTCAGCTTGAACATAAACGTTTTGTTGCTGGTCAGATTCCATTATATGCCTGTTGAGTCAATTTATTTCAATTATCTTCACCATGATTTCTTACTTCATAATGGACTCCGAGAAGAAATGGCGTTAACGAATTGTATGAAGCAAAGAGCATTACATATGCCTGAAAAACAACTAATGCATATGCACCGTAGATATTCCTCGTAGGGAATGTAGTTGAAACCTATTTATACTTAGAAGAAACCGAGATTCATTGTGAACACCATTAAGGTCTTGAAAACACACCTGTGAATCGTTTTTATTTTCGTTGTTGCTCTGGAGTCATTGGCGGATTCTGTTTGCCGTTGTAATATGTCTGACTGTTAAAGCATTGAACAATAGAATTAAACCGATTGATACCATGAAACAGCAGGCAAGCTTTCCACACTGGTAAATTAATCTGCTCTGTTTATACAGCGCCGTGGAACGTCCTCAATAATCTCAAAACGATCTACTGAAAAGTAAAATGGAACAACACCATAAAAAACTCCATATGCCCGCAGTCACTAAGTGACTATAATCGTCGTCTTTCGGTGCAAAATTGTTTCTGCAGCTTTTGACTGCAAATTGCAATATATTGATCAGAGGTGAACGCCACCGTCAGCCACACAGAAAAGTCTATGACTGCGAGCCGAAGCACAGGTATCGCAGCGCAAACTACCGTTGGGCACAAAGCTGGAAGAAACATAAATATTATTGATTGGCTCGAGTAAAACGACAATGAAAACCCGCATTAAATCAGATTTTGCAATTGACACAAGAGAATGCATTTGGAGATTCCGAATATTCCACGACACAGGATTACAATAACCAGTAAATTAATTTCAAGGAAGAAAATAAGAGTTAGATTCAAGCGCACAAAATGCGATTAAGTTCACTTCATATACATATAAAGAACTGTTATCAGATTAAAGGGGAACCATGCTTTTGATTCCATTTTTCAGGTCCACTGGGCTCCCGATTTGCCCCCATATATGAGGTGACGGGAATATCCGAGTACCAGTTGAGTCGATAAATACCAGTAGATTACTAGAGTATTCTAAAGCCCACGCCATATTTAAGAGAGGACGGTTGATTGGCACAACCATCTTTAATAGGTCCACCATTGTACAATATAATCGTGATCGTGTGGATAGTCAGAGGCTTTTTCCCAGGGCTGAAATGGCTAACACGAGACTGCACAGTTTTAAGGTCTTGGAAGTAGGTACAGAGGAAATGTCAGGGGTAATTTTCCGCAGAGAATGGTGAATGCGTGGAATGGGCTGCCGACAACGTTGGTAGAGGCTGATACGATAGGGCCTATGACTGGGAGCACGTATTGGTGCAGGTGCAGAAAAATTGCAGCATAAACCCAAAGTCTTGCAAGATAAACGACGGTGAATTAAGATATCTGCCTTTATAACCATAATTCATTGTTAACACCACCAAAGTCCTATAAATACACCCATAAGTTTGACACAGCGATAGCGTAGACGTTAACACGACATCTCGGGGCGTTGGAGTCCGGTGTCCTTCGTAAGAATGTTTCAATGGATGGGTTTCCTGCGGGTGTCGCGTTTTCCTGCCACAGTCCAAAGCCTTCACTGTAAGCAGGTCAATTTGACATAGGGTGGGCGTTGGAAACGGACCAAAATGTAAGACACGGACACTGAAGTACTAGGGAGAGGACTAGGTGTATCAAGTAAGCAAGGGTAGTGGGGAAGAAACGACGCTGGACAAAACACAGGCGCTGGACAAGACTGGGAGACAGGGAACGGGCTAGGATTAGAGTAGGAAATTCAGACCTGGACGAGGAACTACGAGCCAGAGACTGGACAAAAACCCGGAACCTGGATCTTGACTCGGGCTCGGACTCGGGATCCAGGCGAAGACTGGACGTGGCAAGGCAACCGGACTGGACATGGGGGCAGGATGCGGGACTCTCGGGCTGGACGTGGGCATGAAGCTCAGAACGAGGACAAGAAGCTGAGACTTGATCTTGATCGAGGGAGAGCAGGAACGCAGAGACAAGGTCGAGCGAGAGCAAAGCAGAAGCGGGTCTTGGACTTGGACACGGACTGGAGCCTCCGTCGAGCCTTGGGCCGGGAAAGGAACCTCCTCGGAGCCTTTGACGAGCAGAGGTACACTGAGCCTTGGACTGGAGCACTGGAACACAGAACACAGAGCCGGGACCCCTCCTTGGGAACAGGCCCTAGGGCCGGGGCTATATACAGAGTCAGGAACCCTCCTTGGGGACAGGACATAGGGCCGGGACTCATACATGGACAATAACCACAGTGACACAAAAAGACAGTTCCAAGCTCAACGATAGATGGTTCCTTCTGTTGGCGTGGCAAGGCTCCATTCTCATCCGGCGGCTGAACGTGAAGGCGATACAGGCGAGGTTTGAGGCGTGGGTAGTGGGCAAGGCTTCAGGCCTGGGTAGCAAGCCAAGCTTCGGAAGTTTATAGCAGGCAGGGCTACAGGTGTGGGTGGCAGGCAGGGCTACAGGAGTAGGTTGCAGGGAAGGTTTGAGGCGTAGGATGCAGGCCGGGCTTCAGGCCAGGCTTAAGAGGGAAGGAAGGAAATAGTCCAGCCTCAGGGTAACGGCAAAGACGGCCTGTCTTACCCCACGGAGGCAAGGACAGGAATGGACAGATCCCACCGTAGGGTAACGGCAAGGACGGCCTGACTTACCACAAGGAGGCAAGGAGAGAAAAGGACAGATCCCACCGTAGGGTAATGGCAAGGCTTCAGGTCCTGCCGTAGGGTAACGGCAAGAATGGCCTGACTTACTCCTGAGAGGCAAGGATCGGGTAACGACGAGACGAACCAGCAACCACATTCGAGCCTAGGGCCACATACATTCCAGCTTCAATATGAGAAACAGGTGCCTGTGATTAAGCCCTACAGAAACAACGGATAGCCCGAAGTCCCGGAGCACGGTGTCGACGGACCGGACCGTGAACCGGAACGCGGATTTCCCGGAACGGACCATGACACAATTGGCAATGGTAAATTATTCCATGATGGTGCTGGGGATAAATACGCGGATTGTTGGCCGGGGTTGTTCGTTGAGCAGGAAGGGACTGATCCGCGCTGTATCACTGAATAATCTGTATCTGTGATCTGTGGGACCTCTGCCGTGGTGTTTTTGAACCATTGTTCAACTTTCCCGGGCGGTGCGGCAATACAAATAATTGCCATATTATCCTTTTATCACATGATGTACATTCATGCAATTTCATCACGATAAACTAAAAAATAAGGCACTCGTCACGCAGGAGGTCTAAGAACCTTTCTAGTCATAATATTGTTTGGGAAATTCTCAGAAATAAACAAACAGAGTTAGTCTGCCTACAACCCCTATCTAAACAAGCAAACCTTTAGGAGGTGGAAAATGAAACAGACGGTAAAGAAAAGGTGAGCGAACAACTGTGTGTGAGGAGAGAGAGAGAGAGAGGGAGAGAGAGAAAGATAATTACAGTGATCATAATCTATTGATTGTTACGGTCCCGATTGTTAATTTCCTATTTTCTCCTAATTTCCTTTGATTGTGCCACGGATCCGACCGTTAATATCCGAATACTCCGAATTCTCTTCGAAGGCTGCACACCTGGTTTCCATCTGGACCTGCATCATAAGAACCACGGCGTTACAAACAGTAATTGCCAGATCGTTGGTTTTGCCTGTGTGGTAATTACGTTTCCCAGCAGCTTAGGACTGTATGTTCTAAGTTGCTGCATTATCGAGAATTGCCTGTGAAACTCCGTCTCTTCGTATCAATATCAGTTTTTTAAGCTCAATTCCAGTTCAGAGCTTCTGCAGGTATGTTAAGAGCAAAAGCATAGTAAGGGATAAAATTGGTGTTCTGGAAGATCAGAGTGGTCGGCTATGTATGGAACCAAAATAAATCGGAGATATATTAAATGTTGTTTTTTTTTTGCATCTGTATTTACTAAGGAAACTGGAATGGAGTCTATGTAAAAACGGCAAACAAGTAAGGAGGTCATGGAACATACAGATTGAAGAGGAGGAGGTGCTTGCTGTCTTGAGGAAAATCAAAGTAGATAAATCCCCAGGACCTGACAGGGTATTCCCTCGGACCTTGAAGGAGACTAGTGTAGAAATTGCAGGGGCCATAGCGGAAATATTTAAAATGTCGATATCCACGGGTCAGGTGCCGGAGGATTGGACGTTCCGTTATTTAAAAAAGGCTCAAAAAGTAAGCCGGGAAATTATAGGCCGGTAAGTTTGACATCGGTAGTAGGTAAATTATTGGAAGGAATACTAAGAGTTAGGATCTACAAGTATTTGGATAGACAGGGACTTATTAGAAAAAGTAGCATGGCTTTGTGCGTGGTAGGTCATGTTTAACCAATCTATTAGAGTTTTTCGAGGAAGTTACCAGGAAAGAGGATGAAGCGAAGGCAGTGGATGTTGTATACGTGGACTTCAGTAAGGCCTTTGACAAGGTCCCGCATGGGAGGTTAGTTCGGAAGATTCAGTCGCTAGGTCTACATGGAGAGGTAGTAAATTGGATTAGACATTGGCTCAATGGAAGAAGTCAGAGAGTGGTAGTGGAAGATTGCTACTCTGAGTGGAGGCCTGTGACTAGTAGTGTGCCCCAGGAATCAGTGCTGGGTCCATTATTATTTGTCATCTAAATCAATGTTCTGGATGATAATGTGGTAAATTGGATCAGCAAATTTGCTGCTGATACAAAGATTGGTGGTGTAGTGGACAGTGAGAAAGGTTTTCAAAGCTTGCAGAGGGATTTGGAGCAGCTAGAAAAATGGGCTGAAAAATGGCAGGTGGAGTTTAATACAGACAAGTGTGAGGTATTGCACTTCGGAGCGTTAAACCAAGGTAGAACTTACAAGGTAAATGGTAGGACACTGAGGAGTGCAGTAGAATAGAGTGATCTGGGAGTACAGATATATAATTCCCTAAAAGTGGCATCACAAGTGGATAGGGTTGTAAAGAGATCTTTTGATACATTGGCCTTTATAAATCAAATTATTGAGTATAAGAGTGGGAATGGAATGGCGAGGTTATATAAGGTATTGGTGAGACCGAATTTGGAGTATTGTGAGCAGTTTCGGTCACTTAATTACAGGAAGGATATTAATAAGGTTGAAAGAGTGCAGAGGAGGTTTACAAGGGTGTTGCCAGGACTTGAGAAACTGAGCTACAGGGAAAGGTTGAATAGGTTAGGACTTTATTCCCTGGAGCGTAGAAGAATCAGGGGTGATTTGATAGAGGTGTGTAAAATTACAAAGTTTGTATGATGGGTATAGATAGAGTGAATGCAAGCAGGCTTTTTCCACCAAGGCCAGGGGAGAAAAAAACCAGAGGTCATGGATTAAGGGTGAAGCGGGATAAGTTTAAAGGGAAATTGGGCGGGGGGGGGGGGCTTCACGCAGAAAGTGGTGGGAGTGTGGAATGAGCAGCCAAATGAAGAGGTGAAGGCGGGCTCACTTTTGACATTTAAGAAAAACTTCGACAGGTAGATGGATGAGAGGTATTTCCGGTGACGCCATCGTCGAGAATGGCAGCTTAAATCACTAACTCCTCCGTAAAAATGCGTATTAAGCCCTGTTAACCCATCAAATATAGTATTATTCGAAAAATATTTGAACTGAAAATAGGGGCAAGAATGGGGAAAAGGAATGGAAATAAAAAATGCGACAGTGCGGCACCTGCGGCCGAGAGTTCAGCGAATGGCTCTCTTACCCGACCGCGTGTTAGCGAGGCAAACGCTGGGTCTCGTTCAGGCGAAGCGGCAAATATGATCGAAATCCTGAAAGAGATAAGGGAGTTCCAGAAAGAAACAGAGAAGCAGCTCCGTGAAATTAAGTCAGAGATCGCCAGCGTCAATCAAAAAATAGCGGTGGCAGAGACTCGAATTGAGAAGTTGGAAGATCGCGTTCAAAACGTGGAATGGATACTGAGTAAGACAATAAAAATATTAAAACACCAAGAAGGTAAACTGCTTGACCTGGAGGGAAGATCCCGGCGGAAAACTATCAGAATCTACAACATTCCCGAAGGAGCGGAGAGCTCGTCTACGATGGAGTTTGTCGGAAAGTTGCTGCGGGACGCACTGGATCTTCCCTCGGCTATGGAGCAGGAAATCGAAAGAACCCATCGTGCGTTCGTCCCGAAACCTACCCAGGATTGAAAACCACACACAATAATAATTATATCCCTTCGGTACAGCACCCAGGCAGAGATTCTATGAAGGGCATGGGGTAAGAAGAGAGTGTTTTTCGACGATAAATTAATATATTTCGACCAAGATTAACCACCCGCTGTCCTGCAGAAACGCAAAGAATACTCTGAAGTAAAGTGAGTACTAAAGCAAAATACGAATCGATTTCAAACTACGTACACTGCTGAACGTCGAGTGTTTTATGACGACGAGATGCGGTTGAACCAGACAGTGGAAGAGGCGACTACAGACATGAAGGCCAGAGGGTTGCCAGTCAGCGTGATCAAAACGAGGGAAAGCCTGGCTGAGGAAGTATCCCACTCCACTTGGGAAATAGTGCGAGAATCAAGAAGGCAGGAGACGGGAGGAGGCCGAGAGAAATATATCAGGAAGAGACCGGGAGTTTCCCAAAGGCAGTCCTCACCCCCTTCAGAAGAGCCATAAGGTTTGGCTAACTTTAAAAATGTTGAGAAGCTAAACGGAAGCAAAAGTAGACGGTGATATACATATCTCGAGAAATACTTATTATACTGTGGATTTTATATTACTTAGTTGTTGTTCTTTAATCGCTCACTTACTCCTTTTTCCCCACCAAAATGAGAATATGAGAATGTGTGCATATATGAGTATGTATGTAATATATGTATATAAATATAATTGTGTCCATATGTATATACGCACACGCTCACACACACAGACACACAGACACAGACACACCCACACACACACACACACACCCACACACACACACACACACACACACACACACACACACACACACACACACACACACACACACACACACACACACACACATATATATATAGGAGGAGTACACAGGGAAATCTTTTCTTTGTAATGGATTTGTTCACTGACTTTTATGAATACTGCAAGTGGGAGGCGTTATTCCCCACAGCTAGACATTTCCCATAGCTCAACGCAGGGTCATCTACTAGAGACCGCAGTCTTGGAATCGCATGTTCGATGCCATTTTTGTTATTATTTGCGTTTCTTGGTTCTTATTTGTTCAGGGAATAGATCGATTAAGTTTTATTCTAATTTCAATGATGCATTGACAGATAAATACAGATGGCTAAGGGCGGTTAAAATTATTTTCTTTTAATGTCAATGGGCTATTAAATATAATCAAACGTAAGATAATTTTATCCAAAATGAAAAAAGAACAAACCCATGTAGTATATTTACAGGCAGCTCATGTAAGTGATAATGAGCATGAAAAACTATAGAGAATGGACTTCACTAATCTGTTTACCTCCTCATATAAAGCAGGACATAGGAGAGGAGCTGCTATTCTTATTTCAATTAAGCTAAATTTTGAAAACAAATATTCGAAATGGGAGATAAAAAGGGAATATATTTTCTGGTAAGGCGGAATATAGACGGTAATTCAGTTACTCTTTTGAATATATACGCAGGCCCGGGGAGCCTTGAGAGAAATGGCTGTCCCAGGCGATGAGATTGAAAAAGTACCAGTGGGGTATTAATACAGGGATGGAGTGTTATTGAGGAAGTGGAGACCACCTGATATTCCTGCAAGTGAGGAATGTGCAATTGCTCACCAGGTTGTAGTTCCTCAAGTCTATAGGAAAGAGATTTTAACTTTGGCCTAAAGTATGCCCTTGGGTGGCCATCTAGGTGTGAATAAAACTGTGAACAAGATTTTTAAATAATATTTCTGTCTTGGTTTGAGGAAAGATGTTGCGATCTTTTGCCGAACTTGTCGCACTTGTCAGGTTGGGGGTAAACCTAATCAAGTCACCCCAGTGGCCCCACTGTAGCCCATTCCTGCATTTGGTGAACGCTTTTCTAAAGTTATTGTGGATTGTGTTGGCCCATTGCCAAAGACTAATGCTGGCCATCAGCATTTGCTAACCATCATGTGCACAGCATCTAGATTTCCAGAAGCAATACCTCTCAGGAATATAAACGTTAAAACCATGTCTAGGTATTTCATAAATCTTTCACTCTATCTGGCTTGCCTAATGAAATTCAATCTGATCAAGGAAGTAATTTTATATCAGTATTATTCCAGCAGTTGGTTTACAAACTGTGAGCCAAGCAAATTACGTCGACTGCGTCCCTTCAGAATCCCAAGTGGCCTTAGAAAGATTTAATTCTACCCTCAAAACCGGGATAAATGCATTCTGCATTGAAAATGAGAAGGACTGGGATGAGGGAGTACACTTGCTTTTATTTGCACTAAGGGAGTCAGTGCAAGAGTTACTAAGCTTTAGCCCTTTTGAACTCGTGTTTGGACACCGGCTCTGAGACCTTTGACATTTTTAACGGAACAGTGGGTTAACAATGACCTGCATATTAATTTGCTAGGCTATGTGCAGAAATTCAAGGACAGATTGAAAAGGGATTGTGATTTAGCAAGAGATAATTTAAAATCAGCCGAGCAAGGAATAAACAGGTCATTCCAAGTGGGAGATGAATTGACTGTTTTGTTCCCGGTCCAGACCAACCCTTTGCAAGAAAAAATTCATGGTCCTTATGAGGTTGTGTCTAAGGTCAATGATGTGGATTATGTAGTCAAAACACCAGATAGGCGAAGGTCAACACAGCTTTGTCATGTAAACATGCTCAAACCGTATTATAAAAAACAAAAAGCAGCTATGATCGTTGTTGTCAATAACAATGAGTCTGACCTTTCTGGGAACGTACTAGCTGATCCATCTAAAGCTTATTTAATATCAAACATTGTTTCAGTCAGATTTACAAATTCGACTACTTTGGAAAATCTTGCTGAGAAAGTTATAGCCACAGCCGTTTACAGCCACAGCAGAGGCAGCAGATGAAGCAGTTAATCATGAAATTTAGGGAATTGTTTCCTGATGTCCGAAAAAGAACAACAGTAGCCCCACATGATGTAGATGTAGGCAATGCCAAAACCCATAAAACAACATGTCGTCGCATGAATGTTGAAAAATGTAGACTTGCTGAACAAGAAATTGAGTTTCTGTTGGAAAATCGTATTATTATACTTCCTACAACAGATTGGAATTCATCCTATGTTATGGTACCTAAACCAGAGAGCAGAATCAGGTTTTGCACTGATTACGGAAAGAGGCATTGCTATAACAAAAACAGATTGAAATCCCCTCCCTAAAGTTAATGATTGTTTAGACAAGATTGGAAAGGCGTGGTTTCTTACGAAGATTGATTTGTTGAAAGGGTATTGGTGTGTTCCGTTAACGGATAGAAGTAGAGAAATCTCTGCATTTGTAACACCTTCTGGGTTGTATGAATATAATGCTCTGCCATTTTGAATGAAGAATGTTCCGGGAACATTCAAAGAATAATTAATTCTATAATTCAAGGGTTAGAACACACAGATGTCTACATTGATGATTTGGTTACAGGAAATGACACCTGGGAAGCCCATATCTCTGCAGTGGAACAGCTCTTTGAAAGGCTCTCAAAGGCCAAACTTACAGTTAATTTAACTAAGAGTGAATCTGGCCATGCCACTGTGACATATCTTCATTATGTTGTAGGTCGGGTCATGGTTAAGGAAAATGGTTAAGGAGACTCCAATTCACCAATAGAGTTTGCATTTGCAGGAGTATGATCTCATGATAACTCAGAATAATGGCAAGGATAATATAATTGCCAATTGTCTTTCCAGATGTTAAGTTTGCGATGTATTTTTTAATAGTGGAGTGGAGTGGACCATCACAGTCCTCAGCAGCCCTGTGTCCACCGTGGAGAACTTCAGGTTCCTGGGAACCACCATCTCTCAGGATCTGAAGTGGGAGCAGAACATCAGCTCCATCCTGAAGAAGGCCCAGCAGCGGATGAATTTCCTGCGGCTCTTGAGGAAATACGGTCTGCCTCAGGAATTGCTACTGCAATTCTACACTGCAGTCATTGAGTCTGTCCTGTGCACCTCCATCATTGTGTGGTTTGGAGCCGCCACCAAGCAGGATAGAACCAGACTACAGCGCACAGTGAGGACTGCCGAGCGCATTATTGGAGCCTCCCCGCCCTCTATTGTGGACCTGTACTCTTCCAGGTTGAAGAAGAGGGCGGGGAACATCATAAAGGACTCCTCCCATCCTGCGCACGGACTGTTTGATCTGCTTCCGTCTGGTAGGCGCTTCAGATCCCTCCAGACTAAGACTAATAGGCACTGGAGAAGTTTTTTTCCCTACTGCGGTCACTTTGCTGAACAGTTAACTGCCTGATACTTCCCCATTCCCAAAATATTGGGTTAGATGTGTGACTTGCAGTTTGTGTACTCCGTATGTGAATTTTTGTTGGAATATCCTGTGGGACCACTGTTGTTAACCCTTACCTGGATTCGGGTGTGTTATGTGGTAACCACTTGGAACAAAGGATATTTCGTGACTGTCACCTGGTGATATTTCGATGGGGATTTCACAACCACTCGACGGATATTATTTTCGCCGACTGTTATATTGTTTGCTCAGCGTGGAATCTGAGAAATTCTTCGTAACTGCTTTCTCTCTACATTTCAGCGGAGATTTACAAATCTCTCCCATCATGTATTCTATGGATTACTGGACCTTTGCCACCTGACTCTTAAGACTTAAATAATTGTTCCTAATCTTGACTGTTTGGGTGCCGAAAAGCCACACACAACAGATACGCAAAAATCTAATAACTTCTGTTTATTTCTTTTCAGTTTTTATATTTTGAGTAGATACTAATAAAGATAGTGGTTATAACATTGAAACTTGAATAAATATCTGATCTATTGCTGCTGGTACGTAACAGTATTCTCTTCAAAAATAATTACATTTAAATGCAAGGATATAATGTTGAGACTCAAGAAAATATTGGGGAGGCCTGACTTGCAGTATTGTTAGTCGTTTTCTGCCCTTAGCGACGAATGTGCCAACTCTGGACGGAGTTCAAAGGAAGCTCACGAAAATGATTCCAGGATTGAACGGCTTTTCATATTAAGAGAGTTTGTTGGTCCTTCGCCTGTATTCACTGGATTTCAGAAAATTGAGGGGTGACATCATTGAAACCATCTAATGTTGAAAGGCCTCGATTGAGTGAATGTGAAGCGCAAATTTGCTGTGATGGGAGAGTATAAGATAGAAATCCATCCTATCAGAACGGAGAAGGAAAGTAATTTCGGTACGAAGAGAACATAAGTTGTGGAATTCGTTGCCACGGGCGTCTGAGGATGGCACGTGTTTACGTTATATAAGATAGAGCTTGATGGATTCCGGATTGGTCAGGGATACGGGGCTGATGAGTCATAGCCCCATGAGTCAGGAGACTGGGGCTATGAGTGTAAATGGATCAGCCATCAGAAATGGCGGAGAACCCTCGATGGAACAAATGGTCCAATTCTGTCCGTGTTTTACGTTGTAAAATTTTATAGAAGTGAGGAATCTTGGTCCCTTAGTCCTCTTACAATGGAAAAGACTCATTTATATCGGCCGCAGTCAGTTCGGATTTGCAACAACGTCTTCCTCACGATCTCCATCAGCACAGTTCCATCACATGGCTGTGTGCCTATACCTCGACTCTACTCGGGATACAGATGTGACTGTGCGGCTGAACACGGCACCAAAGCCAGATTCAAGTTTGCTGACCACTGACGTATTCCGGATCAAATGCGGAGACGAATCAGCATGTCGGAGAGAGTGAGAAAATCTGGCTGAGTGTTGCCAGAGAAACAACCTCTTTCTCAATTACAGCAAGACCAATGAGTTGGTTATTGAATTAAGCAGCGGGAAACTAGAGGTCCATGAGCCAGTCCTAATGAAAGGATTAGAGGTGGATAGGATCAGCAATTTACATTCCTTACTGTTATCGTTTTGGAGGAATCGTCCCGATCCCAGCACGTCAGCACAATTACGAAGGAAGCATGGTAGAGTCTCTACTTTGCTCGGAGTTTGCGGGGATTCCGTATGGCATCGACAGCTTTGAGTAGCGACTATAAGCTTTTAGTGTACAGTGTATTCACCGGCTTCAGCCCAGCCTGGTATGCAAATGCCAATAGCGTTGAACGGAAAATTCTTCCGACAGTAGTAATGGATATGGCCCAGTCTGCCATAGTCCCTCCTCACCTTTGGGCACTTCTGTATGAAACGTGGTCGCCGGAACACGGGATCTATCATTACAGTCTCTCTTTCCCCGAGGAAATTCTCTCATTTCTTTGCTGACAGCCGTACGAAAGTGGTGGAGGCTCGTGACGGACACTACCAGGTTCAGAAACAGTTATTACACCTCCACATCAGGGTATGGTCTCATAGAGGTGTGGCGTCCTTGAAAGCGAGACCGTCGATTATGGAATCTGCACAGTGTTGTGGTACCTGACATCATCCACACCGGTAATAATCCTGATAGTCGTACAGTAATAACTATTCTTGAACCTGCGCGAGTGGGACCTATGGTTCTGCGCCGTCAGCCCGATGGTAGAATCGAGAAAGGAACGAGAACCAAATACAAGAGGAAACTTGCCTTGTTGGGCTGTGAGGCTGATGCTGATAGCGGGATTTGGGCGATAACATCCAACAGGAATGCTGTAGATATAGTGCTCTGAGAGGCCTTTGGTGTGTTATGTGACAACAGGTTTCACGTCGCTGACCATGAAAATTCTGGCGGTAACTGAGGGCAACAAGCATGCATTCACAACACTTTTATATTGGCCACTCTGGTTGATGAAAAAGTGAGGAATGTTGTGGAAATATCAGAAGTTATGACAAAAGGGTAAGAGTTTATTCTGCGCAACAATGAATTCAAGCTGAATAGGACTGCACGGGGTCAGAGTAAGCCGCCGTAGTTTTGATCACCATGCGTGAGCATTTGAAAGAATATAGTTTATACCCCAGCAGGCTTAGAAAGTAGGGTCAATATTGCGATCAAAAGTAGTTTTTATTGAAAAGGCACAGAGACAAGTTCTGGGGAAGTAGGAGTTTATATGAGTCTAAGGGATATAAAGAGCTAAGAGTATTGGTGAATGTCATTTATAGTCCAAAAGTGTTGCAGTAATGTAGCACGAAGTAGGGAACTGGACATCCTTATGACGATGATGATGTATAATGAAAAGAGATCTTACTGTGGAGGAGGAATTTTGGAATGTCGATTTATAAAGAAGCTGAAGAGGTACCAAGCTCTTTTATATCCGGTGTTGTGGAGAAATCCTTCAAGCCGACTTCAGATTTATTCTAGGGTTTGGAAGTCTACATGCTTCAATGACCCGGAGAGCTTTGTTGGCTTGAATCAGGACCCTGTGCTTTCACCGTCAATAAGGAAATGCAGAACAGCCATACAGAAAAGGGCAAAGGTGCAGGACACACTGTGAATGGTTCACCGGTCCCGAAGGCTGGGGAGCTAAACTCACGGATGACAACCGTGAATGATTAATGATAAAAATTTAAATGAAAAAAACTAAATTTAAGCAGTTTACATAAGATATCCATGTAATTCGTCTTACATTTTCATAAAATTAAGAAAATAAGCAGTCGTGTGCGAATGGCTGTGAGAACTGGACAAAAATTCTACATTGTTGCAATAAATCTTCTAGGCTATCGTTCAGAAAGTGGCTTTAGGTTTCATTTTAACCTCTACTTTATTTTAGTAAAACATAATTGAACAAAGATGTTGCCGAAAAAAAATAGAAATGGCGACTGGAGAAATTCTGCAATTCAGCAATGGATCTGTTGCACGAAACCAAGAGCATCACGTGTGGATAAAAAGGTTACTCTCTTAGGTAGTTAAAAGGTTACTTGAACACATTCACACAATGAAGAAATATCGAGTCATTATTAATGCCCTTTAGCTCTGGAAAACACGTGCTTAAATTGAACGGCATTGCAGCGTGATTTTGGACAACGCATTTCCAGAATTGTAAATGTTCTTTTCTTCATGATAATGGACATACAGCTTGCCGTTGGCTTGGCGAACCTCCTGGAATGAAATCATATCGATGAAATAAATCATTGTATCACCAGAAAGATAAAGCGATGTTCTACTGTGATGGTGAAGTTAAGGTTGCATTTGTGATACATTAAAACGGCAAGACAGGACAATTGACGTGTCAGACTAAGGATTCATTCTCTTCTGTTGTATATTTCCCGTCTTCAGGGGAAAGTGTGACACCTCATTTCGTGAACCTGGTACCACGGAGATCCGAATCTTATACCCGGACTATCAGATGATGTATATGCGAGTGCTCAGTGGATCGATGATCAGTCGATTAATAGATAAATCTACCAAATTAAGAATCATACCAGCATCACCCTGTTCGTTGGCTAATAATCCGCTATTTATCCAGTGATTTAAATGTAATTCTGCCAGTGTAAATATCACATCAGCAACACTTTATTCGCTGGCACATTTGAGGATATTAAACTCGCTAGTGTTGGTGCGAAACGGTATCCTAGCATACTGTCACCCGGCCAGGCAGACCTTTGATCAAACCTGCAGATTATTTAAAAACTTTATGTGACTTAATAACAAATATACAAATCAACTTACGTTTTATCTGCAGAGTCGGCCATTCAATGTGACCAGATGATTCACTCCTTTCTTCATTTCTTCCCTGAATTTCCTCTGGGACATTGGGTAGATACACGTGTTGGTGCACGTGCAGAGAAATTGCAACATGTACCCAGACTCTTGCAGGATAAACGACGGCGAATTAAGATATCTGTCTGCATAAAAGTAATTCTGAGCCTGCCAGATCATAATAGAGACTATATAGGGGATCCACAATAAAATGAAATTGGCTGATAGAGCGAACAGCAAAATCATTGATATTCTCCGGTTCGCCATCTCTGAATCTTTCTTAGTGTCATCGATGCTCCGGAATCCTCGGCGGATTCTGTTTGCGGCGATGATATGACTGATTGTTAAAGCATTGAACAATAGAATTAAACCGATTGGCAGTAATGGTGTAATGATACCATCAAACATCTGGTAAACTTTCCACACTGGTGAACTAAAGTAATCTGCACTGCCAGTGCAGTGCCACTGAACGTTGTCAATAATCACGACAGGAGCTACTGTAAAGTAATATGGAAAACACCTCAGGCAGCTCCCTATGCCCACAATCGTCACCACTATAATCGCTGTTCTTTCGGTGCAAACTCGCTTCCGCAGCTTTTGGCTACAAATTGCAATACAGCGATCAAATGTGAAAGCCACTGTCAGCCAGACAGAACAGTCCGTGGCTGCGAGCCGAAGCACAGATGTCAGAGCGCAAATCGGAGTGATGAACAAAACATTGGCGAAACCGTAAATATTATTGATCCGCTCTATTACAACGCCAATGATAACACCCATTAAATCAGCAGTTGCCATTGCTACGAGGTAAAGGGTGATGCATTTGGAGGGTCCACATTTTCGAAGACAGAGGATCACAATCGCCATTAAATTAACTGCAAGGAAGAAATAAGTGTTAGGTTCAAGCTCACAAAATCCGCTGCATTTTACTTGATTTGCATACAAAGCATTGTTTACACACTGACTGAACTGGCTTCGATCCACGAAGTGTTTACACAGTTCATTCGAGCTTACATTCGTGCTTGAGGCCAAGTGAGGGATCGGAGAAAAAGCTGAGTCGGCAAATTTCCTGCAGCTTTCAATGGGATTCCGCACACCACGGCATCGTTAACAGCGGATTTCTTATCAACGCAACAATCAAGAATAACTCCAGCATTGTAGCTGAACGGAACATTGCGAATAGAAATACAATGGGATCAGATATTTCTGTTTCCACTTATCAAATACATGTGAGTCCAGGAAACTGCTGCGTTAAAGTTAAGACCAGAGCAAACAAATCCAACACGGCAAACGGGACAGTCATATTTGCTTTGGTTATTGTTGCAATTGAAAAGATACTTGGACAATTATATTCAAAATGAAATCTCATTTGTTGCATGATAATGAACGATGGTCCCGCTGCAGGTCGATGGGAGTGGGCTGAGGCTTCGAAGGGTAAAAACCATTAATTCTTTGGAAGATCGGGAAACGGAAAATGCTGAAACAAGACTGGTTATTGAAGTTGACAAAGAAACCAGCGACAGGAAAGAACTGTTCGGTCTGAGTGAGAAAAACATATGCTTCAACCTGACTCGACCGAAATCCCTTGTCAGACAAGACACTTCGTGCAATGTATTTTACAGCAAATATGATATCGTGCAGTAGATAGAGCATGCGGAAATCGCAGAAGAAACTCCAGTTACTTACTGGGAATACCAATCGCAGTCAGTACAGGATAATAAACACGCTCTATGTAGAAAATTGCTGGATATTCCATTTTCCGTGTGACGTGACGATCAGTTTACACTGTTCCTACTGCCCAAAACTACCTGTGATTGCTTTGCGTGCGCTTATAAGCGAGGGGATGCTGCAGTCTCCCAATTAATCTTAGCAGCTCATTAGTCACATCAGAGACAGCCCAGAGAACAAACAAATAAAATAAGCCATTTCTACACATTTGTTACTGCGCAATTCATACCGCTCAGCAGGGAAATCACAGCAAAATGTACTTACTTTTAGTTTTGTTCTGGTTTTTAAAGGAGAATGCCACGTATCCCTTCTGTGGTACACGAAATTCCAGATACTTGTTTTCTAATTTATCATCATTTTCAAATAAGTATCATTTGTAACAGATTTGCCCAGCTCTTACTAGTTCCTAAATTAATAAAGGAAATCTAATTTGCTTTTTGAATTATGTTAACTGATTTGACATTGGATGAGAATAAGAGTGATAGCGCTGGCTTACAAACAGAGACAGTATATATTGAGACTCTTAGCAATTAGGGACTGATGACAGTGCACAATTGCCATCAACAGGATAGGTTACATTGCTAAAGGTGGATAAAGTGAAAAACAGTGATTGTAGGACTGAAGGTGCTTTACTTGAATGCAGGGAATATACAGAAAAAGGTAGTTGAACTTGAGGCAAAGTTACGCAGTGACAGGTATGACGTTGTATGTATCACTAACCGTGATTCAAAGATCTTATAGCTGGCAGATGCACGTCCAACGATACATATTGTATCGAAATAGGTAGAGGGGATGGCGTTTTGCTATTGGTAAAAAATGAACTGAAATCATTCGAAAGAGGAAGCAGAGTGGAGGAAGTATTCTGAAGGCAAGATGACACAACCATGGGTAAGAAGAGAATTCAAAGCCAACATAAATGCCAAAGAGACTGCATATAACAGAGAAAAATAGCGAGAAGTTAGAGTATTAGGATGCTATTGAAAACCAGTTGAAAGTAACTGAAAATGTCGTGAAGGCCACTTATAATATTAAGGCCGATAGCAGAAATTTCTTTAGATACTTCAAGCTTAAAAGACGTGAAATTGAATATTGGACGATATTGAACCGCTGGAAATTATGCTGCAGAGATACCAATGGGAGCCAAGGAAATGGCGGACGAAGTGAATAAGTATTTTCCATCATTCTACACTGTGGGGGACACAAGCAACGTGTCGGAAGTTCTAGAGTGTCGGTGTTTAGAAGTGTGTGAACCTGCGATTTTCGGAGGAGACATAACGTGGGAAACTGAAAGGTCTAATGGTAGATAAGCCACCTGGACCAGATGGTGTTCTGCCCAGTATTTTAAAGGAGGTTGCCCAAGAGACTGTGGATACACAAGTAATGATCGTTCAAGAATTATGCTCATATATCAAGTTCTCCGACCTGAAAAACCTCTGTCTCTTTCCCCATACCATGAAAAAGAGTTATTTAGATCGAGCCCAGCCAGTTCGGATTTGCAACAACACGTCCACCCTGATCTCCATCAGCACAGATGCACCACACGCTCTGTGCTTAGACCGCAAATCCACTCGCGCTACACATGTGACTGTGTGGCTAAGCACAGCACCAAAACCAGATTCAGTTAGCTGACAACACCACTGTCGTATTCCGAATCAAGTGTAGTGACGAATCAGCATGTCGGAGGGAGATTGAAAACCTGGCTAAGAGCTGCCATCACTACAAGCTCCAACTCAATGACTGAAAGCCCAAGGAGTTGATTATTGACTTCAGTCTGAACAAACTAGAGATCCAAGAGCTAATCGTGATCGAAGGATCAGAGGTGGATAGGATCATCAACTTTACATTCCTCGCTGTTATTGTTTCGGAGGACTCGCCCTGATTTTAACAAGTCAATACTATTACGAAGAAAGCATGGCAGCGTTTCGACTTCCCTAGCGTTTGGCGGAGATTCCGTATGGCATCGAAAACTTTAACTAGCAACTATAGATTTGTAGTGGAGAGTGCATTGACTGGCTGCATCCCAGCCTGGTATGGAAACACCAATGCCATTGAAAGGAAATTCCTTCATAAAGTAGTGGACACTGCCAAGTTCATCAGAGTCCCTCCGCACCTTTGGGTACTTCTATTCGAATCATTGCCGCAGGACCGCGGCATCCATCATCAGGGAACCTCTGGCATCCAGGACATAAACTCATTTCTCTGCTGCCAGGAGAATGAAGGTACGGGAGCCTCATGACTCAAACCACCAGTTTCAGGAACAGTTGTTACCACTCAACACCATCTTATGGAGTTGTACCGTCTTTGAAAGTGAGTTCGTAGATAATGAAATCGATACAGAGTTGAGGTGCTTTCCGTTATCTTGACAGTTGCACAGCAGTAACTGTTACTGAATCATCTCGAGCGGCACCCAAGGATGCTGCGCTTTCTGCCCGATGGTAGAAGATGGTAAGGAAAATATCTGTCATAAGGTGGGCGTTGGGAGTGGACCCAAAAGCAAGACACAGATACTAAACTACCAGGAACAGGACTAGGCGTGAGTAGGAAGCAAGGAAAGTGGGGAAGAAAGGACACTGGACATGACACCGGCCCTGGACGAGACAAGGAGTCCGGGCCTGGGCTAGGACTTCACTCGGATAGGGAACCAGGACGTGGAACTTGGACTGCGAGCCAGAGACTGGACAAGGACCCAGAACCTGGGTCTTGACTCGGGCTCGGATCCCAGAACCAGGCGAGGACATGACGAGGGCGGGGAGAGGCAACAGGACTGGACGTGAGACTCATGGACAGGCCAAGGAAACCCCAGCACAGGACGAGGGAATCCCGGCACCGTGTCGGGCGAGGTACTCCTGAGCTGGGCGAGGCACATGACAAGACGGGAACACAAAGCCGTGGCTAGGACAGGACAAGGACTTTCGACGTGACTAGGACTGGACGAGACCCAGAATCCTTGACTTGGTCGAGGGAGAGACAGGAACGCAGAACCTTGGTCGAGGAAGAGACAGTAACATGGAACAGCTGGGACCCCTCCTTGTATACAGGACGTAGGGCCGGGACACATTAAACATGACGAGACAGTTCCCAACGCTAGGTAGCGGCAAAACGGCCGGACCTACCCAGCGAAGGCGTGGACACAGACAGACAGTTCCAAACAGGCCAGGCTCCAGACACAAGCAAGGCGAGGCAAGGCTCCAGGCCGAGGTAGGGTGGTGTAAAGGGAAAGGATGCAGACAGTGAGTTTGAACAGGAACAGTCCAGCAGCCAGAGTGTGAATCCTGAAGCTATTTATGAGGCCAGCTCAAACAAGAATCAGCTTCCTCAACAGAAACTGGGGAAACCCGGAAAACCTGGAATAAGGAATTTGGACCAATCCGCAAACTGGAATGCAGATTTCATGGACCGGACCATGACAATATCAGGGGAAACATTCGTTGCTCGGCTGTGTGGCGATCCAGATAGCGAGATTTGGGCGTTAATTTCCAAAACGAATGCCGTGGAACAGAGCTCTGAAAGGCCTCTGTTGGGTTATGTGATAACCAGTTCCACATAGCTGACCATCAGAATGCTGGCACTGAATGAGGGCAGGAAGGATGCATTCACAAGACATTTAAAATGGCCACTCAGGCTGAGGGAAAGGGGAAAAATGTACCGGTCATATCGGAAATGACGGCAAAAGAGTAAGAATGTATTCTATTCAACAATGAATTTCAATAGAATCGGCTGATTTAGCTACCATTCGCTGGTATTGCCATAGTATTGAATATATTTTGATTGTGAGGGGTCAGATCCAGCCGCCTTGGAAACGATTACTATGCATGAATGTACTGATGTAGTTTGTATTGCAGCAGGGTACAGAGTTAAGATCAAAATTATAATGCCGAAGTTAGTTATTGCTTTCTTGATTGAAGAGGCACTGAAAGTAGGTCTGGGAAATTGAGAGGAAACATTTAAGGAAAGTGTTTGCATGATTGGCGACAGCACTAGAGCGTTCAACTTATGGTGTTGCGTTAATGCTGCATAAATTGTGTCATACGAAGTCTGTCTGACGAGAGTAATGTCATAATCTATTGAGAGTGGACCAGTGATGCACTCCTCCGGTCGGAGTGGCGCCTGCGTACAACACTCCTTCAGTCGATTAACTGGATAGAGAATAAAAGTATATACCTCAATTCTTTTCTGTCTTATACATTTGGTTTTGGTCTTGAATATAATTCTAGGACTGTAGGAGCCTGTGATTTGCAGTTGGAAATCATTTAAAATGATTACAGTGTTATGCAGTCTTTTAGAAGATTCCAGAGTCAGTGGCAGCTTGCGGGAACGTCGTGGCGAGAGGGCTGTGGATGGAGCGCTAGCCGATGTTCGACTGAATTTCGACGATTAAAGCTTCCTTTGTAGGCTGATTAAACTGTCGAGTGAGATTGTAACATTCAGGCAAAATGGAAGGTAAGCGGTCTGCAACGGAGAGGGGAGACTGCCTTTGATTTCAATACAAAAACCATAACCACCTCAGCATTTATGAACTGTACTCTATACTTCCCTATGACAATTCATTTACCCCTAGACATTGATAGAGCTGGTTTATTATTGATTATTATTATTCCTACACTTTTAGGTTTATTACTGCTAACTTGGTTTATATGTATATTTGCATTTTTGATATTGTATTGTGTAGTTTACTAATAAACACCTTTAGTTTGGTGCCACCAGACTCCAACGGATTCTTCTTTCTCTGCTGGTCAGACACCCAGTTACGGTGTACGTAACACTATAAATAAATATTCTGTGTTTTCCGCCCGATCTTTTTGGTTTCTGTCCAGGGGAGGCGTATGTGGGTGTCGATGCCCCTTTTCCGTTTTTGATCGCCTTTTTCTTGTGAGGGCAGAAGGGATTGGGGTTTGATGATCGTGCTGCCTTTCTTAACTTTCTTGGTTTCGTTGCAATCTGGCGGAGAATACTTTCAGATTTGTACACTTTGATGATAAATTAACCTTTGGACCTTTGAGAGTTAGCTGTAACTGCGTGGAGGGCGACGTTTGGATGGCCGAACTAAAAAGCATCTTAAGAGAAAAAGTGGTTCCGAACAATTTTATATCCAGTATTGCTGGGAAACCACCAAGCTGTCACGACTTTGTGGAAGGATTCGGAGGCTGGGGTGTCTCGATGACACCGAGAGCTTTGGTGGCCGGAGTGCGGGCCTTCTGGTTTGGTTCCGTGTAGGGTCACCTATGTCAACCAGGTTAAAGGGTAGAGGCCAGAGTAAGAGTGGTTCACCGTTCTTCCTGGATTTGGCTTCAGCTGATGGCGAACAACCCTGACTGTTCTAAAAACTGTTATGGAAACATCAATGATGAATCCTTCTATATCTGTGTGCGACGGTATGCACAGACATAGATGGAGGCCCTTCATCGCTGCCCCAACGACGCAATAAGCAGTAAGTCAGTAGGTATTGTGGGAAAACAGATCATTAGCGACACTCAGCGGTATTAGACAAACACTGTGAGAGACAGGTGAGCAAAGAATGAGAGAAGTCTGCATGGAATGATTCCAGGTGATTTGATTTATTCTTTGATCTCAGTAAAGTAGATGCATGTAATGATTCCATTTATACGATACATAGTTGCCATTTAAGAAATCAACATAAACTAGGCACGTGATACGTATTAAGTTGTGATAAAATTACAAATAAAAAGTAGGCTGTCATTGGCTGCCAGAACCGGACAAATACAGCACAAATCTTCTAGGTAGCGGACAGCGAGTGGCTTTACGTTTCATTTAATATCTCATCTTTTTAGTTATATATAATCGAATAAACATGTTGCCTTGAAAGCAATGGGATTGGCGGCTGGTGAAGTTTCGCAACTCAGCAACAGAAATTGTTTGATGTAAAGTAGAAGAAGCTGGTGCAATGAGACAATAATCTTACAGACTCTTGCAACATTTTCCACAAGTTTGCAAAATAAAAATAAGTGCTCAGATGGAGTCATTATGGCCATTTGCAGCCCGAGAGAAAATGTTAAAAACAGAGTCCCAGTGTGAAAGTAAGAAACCTTCGCCGTGCGAAATGACGGAACAGTATTGAGTGGCAGAGGAATTTACTTCGGCTTGAACATAAACGTTTTGTTGCTGGTTAGATTCCATTACATGCCTGTTGAGTCAATTTATTTCAATTATCTTCGCCATGATTTCTTACCTTATAATGGACTCCGAGAAGAAATGGCATTAACGTATTGTATGAAGCAAAGAGCATCACATATGCCTGAAAAACAACTAATGCATATGCACCGTAGATATTCCTCGAAGGGAAAGTACTTGAAACCTATTCATGCTTAGAAGAAACCGAGATTCATTGTGAACACCATTAAGTTCTTGAAAACACACCTGTGAATCGTTTTTATTGTCGTTGTTGCTCTGGAGTCGTTGGCGGATTCTGTTTGCCGCTGCAATATGACTGACTGTTAAAGCATTGAGCAATAGAATTAAACCGATTGATACCATGAAACAGTATGTAAGCTTTCCACACTGGTAAATTAATCTGCTCTGTTTATACAGCGCCGTGGAACGTCGTCAATTATCTCAAAACGATCTACTGAAAAGTAAAATGGAACAACACCTTAAAAAACTCCCTATGCCCGCAGTCACTACCACTATAATCGTTGTCCTTTCGGTGCAAAATTGTTTCTGCAGCTTTTGACTACAAATTGCAATACATTGATCAAAGGTGAAAGCCACCGTCAGCCACACAAAACAGTCCATAACTGCGATCACGTGTTGGTGCAGGTGCGAAGGAATTGCAGCATGAACCCAAACTTTTGCAAGATAAACGACGGCGAATTAAGATATCTGTCTTTATAACCATAATTCATTGTTAACACCAGTAAACTCCTGAAAATACACCCATAAGATTGATACAGCGATAGCGTAGACATTAACACGACATCTCGGGGCGTTGGAGTCCGGTGACCTTCGTAAGAATGTTTCTACGGATGGGTTTCCTGCAGGTGTCTCGTTTTCCTGCCACGGTCCAAAGCATTCACTGTGAGCATGTCAATTTGTCATAGGGTGGGCGTGGGAACGGACCAAAATGCAAGACACGGACACTGAATTACTACGGAGAGGACTAGGTGTATCAAGTAAGCAAGGGAAGTGGGGAAGAAACGACGCAGGACAAAACACAGGCCCTGGACAACACTGCGAGACAGAGAACGGGCCAGGATTAGAGTAGGAAATTCAGACCAGGACGAGGAACTACGAATTGGGAACTGGGAACTAGGAACCTGGACAGGGACTCCGAGCCAGAGACTGGACAGGGACCCGGAACCTGGATCTTGACTCGGGCACGGACTCCGGATCCAGGCGAGGACCGGACGTGGCAAGGCAAACGGACTGGACATGGGGGCAGGATGCGGGACTCCAGGGCTGGACGAGGACATGAAGTTCAGACTTGGTCTTGATCGAGGGAGAGCAGGAACGCAGAGCCTAGGTCGAGGGAGAGCAAAGCAGAAGCGGAAGGCTGCATAACTGGACACGGGCACTAGCCCTGGACGTTACCAGGACTCAGGGCCGAGGCTATGACTTGGACTTGGACACGGACTGGAGCCTTCGTCGGAGTCTTGGACACGGAATGGAACATCCACGGAGCCTTTGACGAGCACAGGAACACTGAGCCTTGGACCGGAGCACTGGAACACGGAACACAGAGCCGGGACCCCTCCATGGGGACAGGTCCTAGGGCCGGGGCTTTACACAGAATCAGGACTCCTCCTCGGGGAAAGGACACAGTGCCGAGACTCATACACGGACACGGACCACAGGGACACAAAGCGACAGTTCCAAGCTCAACGATAGATGGTTCTTTCTGTTGGCGTGGCAAGGCTCCAGTCTCATCCGGCGGCTGAACTTGACGGCGATACAGGCGAGGACGCAGGCGAGGTTGCCGGCAAAGCTTCAGGCATGGGTAGTCGGCAAGGCTTCAGGCCTGGGTAGCAAGCAAGATTTGAGGCGTAGGCTGCAGGCAGGGCTTCAGAGGGAAGGAATGGAATAGTCCAGGGTCAGGATAACGGCAATGACGGCCTGACTTACCCCACGGAGGCAAGGACAGGAATGGACAGATCCCACCGTAGGGTAACAGCAAGAATGGTCTGACTTACCCCACAGAGACGAGGACGGGATAACGACGAGACGAACCAGCAAGCACACTCGAACCCAGGTTCACTTATATTCCAGATCCAATAAGAGAATCAGGTTCTTGTGATTAAGCCGTACTGAAACAACGGACAGCCAGAAGACCCGGAGCCCGGTGTCGACGGACCGGACCGCGAACCGGAACACGGACTTCCCGGACCGGACCATGACACAATTGGCAATGGTAAATTATTACATAATGGTGCTGGGGTTATATACGTGGATTGCTGGCCGACGTTGTTTGTTGAGGAGGAAGGGCCTGATCCGCGCAGTATCACTGAATAATCTGTATCTGTGATCTGTGGGACCCCTGCCGTGGTGTTTTTGAACTATTGTGTTATAACTTTCCCATCGGTGCGGCAATACAAATAATTGCCATATTATTCTTTTATCACACGATGTACATTCATGCAATTTCATCACGATTGATCTGAAAAATACAGCACTCGTCACACAGGAGGTCGAAGAACCTTTCTAGTCATAATATTGTTTGGGAAATTCTCAGAAATAAATAAAAAAAACAGAGTTAGTCTGCCTGCAAACCCAATCTAAACAAGCAAATCTTTACAAGGTGGAAAATGAAACAGACGGAAAAGTAAAGGTGAGCGAACAACTGTGTGTGAGGAGAGAGAGAGAGAGAGAGAGAGAGAGAGAGAGAGAGAGAGAGAGAGAGAGAGAGAGAGAGAGAGAGAGAGAGAGAGAGAGAGAGAGAGAGAGAGAGAGAGAGAGAGAGAGAGAGAGAGAGAGAGAGAGAGAAATAATTACACTAATCATAATCTATTGATTGTCACGGTCCCGATCGTTATTTCCTTAATTTATCCTAATTTCCTTTGATTGTGCCACGGTTCCGACCGCTAATTTCCGAGTACTCCGAATTCTCTTTGAAGACGGCACACCTGGTTTCCATCTGGACCTGCAGCATAAGAACCTCGACGTTACAACCAGTAGATGCCAGATCGTTGGTTTTGCCTGTGTGGTAATAAAGTTTCCCAGCAGCTTAGGACTGTACCATGTTGCTCCATTAGCGAGAATTACATGTGAAACTCCGTCTCTTCGTGTCAACGTCAGATTTCTAAGCTCAACTCCTGTTCAGAGATTTACCTGTGAAACCCAACCTCTCCGCGCCAAGATAAGTCTTCTGAAGTTTTACTTCAGTGCAACTCTGTCTCTCCGTACTAAGAAGGGTTTTGTCTGCTGTTTCTTTCTCGACGCTCCGAGTCAAAATAAATTCTGTCCGTCTCAATAGACAATAGGTGCAGGAGTAGGTCATTCGGCCCATCGAGCTAGCACCGCTATTCATTGTGATCATGGCTGAACATCCACAATCAGTACCCCGTTCCTGTCTTCCCCCCATATCCCTTGACTCCACTATCTTTAAGAGCTGTATCTAACTCTTTCTTGAAAGCATCCGGAGAATTGCCCTCCACTGCCTTCTGAGGCAGAGCGTTCCATAGATCCACAACTCTCTGGGTGAAAAAGCTTTTCCTGAACTCCGTTCTAAATGGCCTACCCGTTATTCTTAAACTGCGGCCTTTGGTTCTGAACTCCCCCAAAATCGGGAACATGTTTCCTGCCTCTAGCAAGTCCAATCCCTTAATCATCTTATATGTTTCAATCAGATCCCCTCTCATCCTTCGAAATTCCAGTGTATACAAACCCAGTCGCTCCAATCTTTCAACATATGACAGTCCCGCCATTCCGGGAATCAGCCTTGTGAACCTACGCTGCATTCCCTCAATAGCAGGAATGTCTTTTCTCAAATTTGGAGACCAAAACTGAACACAGTACTCCAAGTGTGGTCTCACCAGGACCCTGTACTACTGCAGAAGGACCTCTTTGCTCCTATACTCAACTCCTCTTGTTAAGCAGGCCAACATGCCATTAGCTCTCTTCACTGCCTGCTGTACCTGCATGCATAATTTCAGTGATTGACGAACAAGGACACCTAGATCTCGTTGTACTTCCCCTTTTTCTAACTTGACTCCATTCAGATAATAATCTGCCTTCCTGTTCTTGCCACCAAAGTGGATAACCTCACATTTATCCACATTAAACTTCATCTGCCATGCATCTTCCCACTCACCCAAACTGTCCAAGTCGCCCTGCATTCTCCTAACATCCTCCTCATATTTCACACTGCCATCCAGCTTTGTGTCACCTGCAAATTTGCAAATGTTACCTTTAATCCCTTCATCTGAATTACTAATGTATATTGTAAATAGCTGCGGCCTCAGCACTGAGCCTTGTGGTACCCCACTAGTCACTGCCTGCCATTCCGAAAAGGACCCGTTAATCCCTACTCCTTGTTTCCTGTCTGCCAACTAATTTTCTATTCATGTTAGTACCCTATCCCCAATACCATGTGCTCTAATTTTGTCCACTAATCTCCTTTGTGGAACCTTATCAAAGGCTTTCTGAACAGTCTCCTGCCTACCTGTTCATCCTCTTGCTTATCGTTCACATCTGTATTCTAAGCAAATCTCCGTGCCCGTGTCCTGCACTTGGGTCCTCCTCAATCGTTGCAAGAGAATGATCTGGCCATAATGGACTCAGCGGACACGAATACCCCGCACCAAGCCGTCACCAGCCAGGGCTCCCTACTGGGTTTGCATGACCAACTCCTCCGGGTCTTCATGGAGAACCTCCGTTCCTTGTCTGCTGACGTAACGAAGATCGCTGACCAGGTGGACCTAATTGGATAGGTGGACTATCCAATCAGTTTATCCCTTCCACTTCTGGAACTCTGTTGAAGCAGACCAGACAACCTGTAGTGGCAACCACCTACGTGTCAGCAACACCCCCGCCAAGAAAACCGCATGTACCGGAACCAGAGCACTATGCTGGGGATTTGGGGAAGTGCCGGGCCTTCCTTTTGCAGTGCTCCCTGGTGTTTGAACAGCACTCATTCATGTATTCCACGGATAAATCAAAGATTGCTTATATCATGGGGTCAAATTGCCTTAGTGTGTGCGGGATAATCAACCGGATATCTGCTCCTCCTTCGCCACCTTAATCGCGAAATGACGAAGATCTTGGACGACCCCGTCAGTGGTAAAGACGCCGCTAAGCGTCTACTCACTCTCCGTCATGGCTCACGCAGTGTTGCTGAATACTCTGTGGAATTCCGGACGTTAGCGGCCGACTCGGGGTGGAACGAT
Organism: Hemitrygon akajei; assembly: GCF_048418815.1. Lineage (NCBI taxonomy): Eukaryota > Metazoa > Chordata > Chondrichthyes > Myliobatiformes > Dasyatidae > Hemitrygon > Hemitrygon akajei. Next base: position 29,439,744 of record NC_133147.1, read on the forward strand.
GAGGCACTCCAAGGGGTATTTCTGAATGATCTCAGCGACATGGTGTAAGACGAGTTGGCGGCAAGAGATGATACCGACAGCCTGGATTCCTTGATCTCCCTGGCCACCAGGTTGGACAATCGTCTCCGAAAACGCCACAGGCAAAGAACTGGTCGTCCACCACCTTTGGCCCAAAGGGCTCAACCAGTCCCAAGCAACGGACCCTCCAATCGCCTCTTTGTGCCCGATTCCGTTCGATCTCAGGTTCTCCAGTGGGGGCATTCTTCGCGTTTCGCCTGTCATGCCAGGATCGATAGAACTCTGTCCCTCCAGAGGAAAGATTTTTTGGTGGCTCTCAATGGACGCTGAAACCCGCTCCTTTGTCTCGGCCTGTTGTGTTTGTGCCCCTGGAAAAGCCTCCCACCGACCACCTGCTGGATTGCTTCGTCCCCTACCTGTTCCTAGTCGTCCTTGGTCTCACTTTGCACTGCGTTTCGTTACGGGACTAACCCCTTTCACATGGGAGCACCGTGCTGGACCGCTTCTCCAAATCTGTGCACTTCGTAGCCCTTCCCAAACACCCGTCAGCTCGTGAAACAGCCGACCTTCTTGTCAATAACGCCTCCCGCCTTCACGGGATTCACTCGGACATTATTTCTGACTGGGGTCCCCAATTCATGTCTCAAGTTTGGAGATCATCCGCAGATGAACGGGCAAGCAGAGCGAGCTAACCAGAATTTGGAAGCAGCACTGTGCTGTGTAACCGCCAACAACCTGTCTGCCTGGAGCACCCATCTCGCTTTGGAAGAGTACGGCCACAACTCCTTGGTCAGCACCGCCTCTGGAATGTCCCGCTTTGAATGCTCCCTTGGTTACCAACCCCCTCTGCTTTCTGCTCAAGAAGATGACATTGCTGTGCCTTCTGTTCAGGCCCTTCTCCGCAAGTACCGCAAGATCTGGAAAGACACACGCGCGGCCCTGCAGTGTTCAGCCGACCGCAACCGGAGGATTGCCGATCGCCATCGGATTCCTGCAACTGATTATCGGCCTGGGCAGATCGTTTAGCTGTCTTCTAAAGACATCCAGCTCAAGAACGAGCCCCACGTTTCCTGGGACCATTCGAGAATGAGAATATTATCATCCCCTTTGCGGTACGACTAAACTACCCACTCCACGTCTACAATTGGCCCTTTCCCCAGTCGAAGTCACGGCGACCGCGTCTGACGCTGAAACTGGCGACTTATCCAAAGTTCCAGCAGAATATCATGATCTGGGTGAAGTGTTTAGCAAACAACGGGCTCTTTTCCTGCCTCCATACCGCTCTTACGATTGCGCAATTGACCTTCTGCCGGGAACTCCTCTGCCTACCAGTCGGCTGTATAAACTGTCCCGGCCAGAAAGAGAAGCAATGGAGGCTTACCTAAATAACTCTCTGCCGGCTGGCATTACCTGACCCTCATCTGCCCCTTTAGGCGCAGGTTTCTTCTTTGTGGGAAAGAAAGACTGCTCACTGCGTCGCTGCGTTGACTATCGTGGCCTCAATAGCATCACCATATGGAATAAGTATCCACTGTCCCTTATCAACTCTGCTTTCGAACCCCTTCCCGGAGCCACCATTTTCTCTAAATTGGACCTACGGAGTGCCTACCACCTGGTCAGGATAAGGGAGGGAGATGAATGGAAAACAGCTTTTATCACCCCTCTTGGTCGTTTCGAATCTGGTCATGCTGTTCAGCTTCACCAATGGCCACGCCGTCTTCCAAGCCCTGATAAATAATGTCCTTAGGGAGGTTCTGTAGTTCAGTTGACAGCTAACAACCGTGACTGAGTAACGTGGTTAACAGCGAATGGTTAACCGTGACAATGTTATGAAGCAGCAAATAGGAACTTTTCTAATTATTTGTTGCCACGCTAGGGGCAGAGCGAGATGGAGGACCTCATTGCTACGCCATGGGTGTAACGCAGTAAGTCAATCGGTATTGTGGAAAAGTGCTGTATTAGCGATGCTAATGGTCTTAGATAAACGCCATCAGAGGCAGATGAGCACAATATGAGGATTGTCCACACAATAAATGAGTGATATGGTTTATTCTCTGATCTCAGTAAAACAGTTTGGGAAGGCGATATAATGATTGCGTACGAATTTAAAAGATATACAGTTGACATTTAAAGAATTAGAATAATATAGCCAAATAATACGTCTTAAAAAAGAAAAGAAGTTGTCCGGAAATGGCTGTGAGAACAGGGCAAATATTCGACAATATTGCAATGTTAAATATTCTAAGTTATAGAAGAACAAGTGGCATACCCTGCATTTTAACCTCTCCTTTTTTAGTTAAATATAACTGAATAATAATTTTGACAAAAAAAGAAATAGTAATGGCGGCTAGACATTTCTCAATTCAACAATCGATAATGTTCAATAAAAAGCAAAAGAAGGTGGTGAAGTGCGACAAAAAATGTTATAGCTACTTGCAAAGGTTTCCACAAATTTGCAACGGAAAAAATAAGCGAATATTCCGAATATGTCATATTCGGAATCAAACGTCGTGACGAATTAGCATGTCGGAAGGAGGCAGATAATCTGGCTGAGTCTTGCCATAACAGCAACCTCTTACCCAATTACATTAAGGCCAATGATTTGGTTAATGACTTAAGTAGGAGGAAAGTAGAGGTCCATGAGCCAGTCCGAATCAAAGAATCAGAGGTGGATAGGATCAGCAATTTACATTCCTTACTGTTATCGTTTCGGAGGACCCGTTTCGGAGGACTTGTCCCGAAACCAGCACGTCAGCACAATTACGGAGAAAGCACGGCAGGGTCTCTACATTGCTAGGAGTTTGCAGAGATTCCGTATGGCATCGAGAACTCTCGACTAGCGACTATAGATTTTTAGTAGACAGTGTATTCAGTGGCTGCATCCCAGCTGGGTATGGAAACACCAATAGAGTTGAACGGGAAGTCTTTCAAAGAGTAGTAGTGGATACGGCTCAGTCTGTCATACTCTCTCCGCACCTTTGGGCACTTTTGCATGAAACGCTGCCGCAAGACCGTGGCATCCAACATCAGACCCTCTCCAGCCCCTAAGACATTCTCTCATTTCTCTGCTGGCACCTGGACGAAAGTAGAGGAGCCTCATGACGCATACTACCAGGTTCATAAACAGTTATTAACCCTCAACATCAAGGTATGGTCTTATGGATGTGTTGCGTCCATGAATGCGAATCAATAGATTACGGAATCTGTACAGAGTTGAGGTGCCTGACGTCATCCACACTGGTCATGATCCTGATAGTCGTAGAGTAATAACTATTCCTGAACCTGCGCGAATAGGACCTAAGGAAGCTGCACAGTTTGTCCGATGGTGGAATCGAGAAGGGAGCGAGAACCAAATACAAGAAGAACCATGCTGTTCGGAACATGACAGCTTTGGGCTGTGAGGCTGATGCTGATAGCGGGATTGTGGAGGTTACTTCCAACAGGAATGCTGTAGATATAGTGTCTGAAAGGCCTTTGGTGCGTTATGTGACAACAGGTTTCACGTAGCTGACCATGAAAATGCCGGCGGTGACTGAGCGCAACAGGCATGCATTCACAACACTTTTATATTGGCCACTAAGGTTGAGGGAAAAGTGAGGAATGTAGTGGAAATATCGGAAGTTACGTCAAGAGAGTAAGAGTTTATTCCATGCAACAATTAATTCAAACACTATAGGATAAGTTACCTCCCTCCCTCTGGTGATCGAACAGTACTGAATGTATTTTGCTTGCACGGGGATAGAGTCAGCCGCCGTAATAATGATTACCATGCGTGAGCTTTTGAAAGAATGTAGTTTCTACTCCAGGAAGCTCAGAAAGTAAGGTCAAAATTACGAATCAAAAGTAGTTTGTATTGAAGAGGCTCTGAAACCAGGTCTGGGGAAAGAAGAGTAACCATTTAAACTTCAATACATAAGTTTATATGAGTCCAAGGGTTATAACGTGCCGGGAGTATTATATATAGTCCTAACTGGTTATCTATAGTCTAACAGTGTTGCGTTATTGTCGCAAAAAGTAGATAATTAGATATCTGTATAACGATGATGATGCAATAATGAAAAGAGAGTATACCGTGGAGGAGGAGTTTTGGATGGATGATTTATAAAGCGGCTTAAGACGTACCAAGCTACTTTATATGTTGCGGAAAGATCCTTCAAGCTGTTCTCAAGCTTGTGGTAGGGTCTGGAGGTCAGCATACTTCAATGACCGGGAGAGCTTTGCTGGCTTGATGCAGGAGCTTGTGCTTTGAGCCTTGATAACGTCACCCATGCAGAACAGGACAAAGGTGGAGGCCAGTCTAAGAATGGTCCACCGCTTCCAAAGGTTCGGGAGTTCAACACAGAGCTGACAACCGAGACTGATTAATGTGGTTAACAGTGATTGGTTAATCGTGACAATGTTACGGATGCATCAATTGAGAACTATTCCATATATGTGTGCTACGTTATGGACAGAGCGAGATGGAAAACCTCACTGTTACGCTGGAAGTCAGTATTGTGGAAAAGTAGAAAATTACCGATGCCAAGGGTACAAGGTAAATGCAATCAGAGACATGTGAGCACAGTGTGAGGACTGTACACACAATAAAGAAGAGATATGTTTTATTCTTTGAACTCAGTAAAATAGTTTTCGAAGGCAATGCGATGATTGCATATGAACTTAAATGATAAATAATTCACATTTAAGTATCTAGCATAAAACAGCCAAGTAATACGTCTTACATTTTCATAAAATTAAAAATAAAAGCAGTCGTTCGGTAATGGCTGTGAGAACATGACAAAAATTCAAAAATGTTGCAATAAATCTTCTAGTTTATCGGACAGCAAGTGGCTTTAGATTTCGTTTTAACCTCCAATTTATTTTAGTTAAAATCACTGAACAAAAACATTGCCGAAAAAGGAATAAAATGGCGGCTGGAGAAATTCTGCAATTCATCAATGGATCTTGTTTGATAAAAAAGTAAATAAGCTGGTAAATTGAGACCAAAATGTTATAGCCGCTTGCAAAGCTGTCCACAAAAATGCAAGGAGATAATAAGCAAAAAGATGGAGTTATTAAGGTCATCTGAACTCTGAGAGGAAACGTTAGAAGTGGAGTTCCCGTTTGAAAGGAAGGGACCACACGTGTTGGTATTAAAAAAGAGAACAGTATGAAGCGGCAAGGTGAAATACTTCTGCCTGAACATAAACTCCTTTTTGTTGCTGAGGGTTCATTATAAGACTCTTCTCCTTGGATTGTCAGCTTGTCGTGGTGGAGAAGCTTGGGTGGGCCTGAGATTCCTAGAGCGATGCCGTCTGGAGCTATGATCCTGGTAGGGTCACCCATGGCGGTAAGGTCGAGGGTGAGGTCTTTGCCAAAGAGCAGTCCAACCAAGACCTCAACGGTGGAAAAGTCGGACGAAGTTACTTCGAAATCAGCGGCTGTGAAGGCGGAAGAAGGCTACAACAAATCTATCAGCTCAAATCGACGTGGTTTTCATGCCATTGGAATCAGTTGGTTGATTTGTGAAGTATTGTGTGCTTCTTGGAGTGCAACATCAAATACACGTTAAACAAATACAAGCACAGGCATCTTCGCTCTGTAATAGATCAACGTAACGAAGACCATCATCCTCGACCTCGAGGAATAGCCACGACGCCGATCATTATAAGACTGTTGCTTCAACTTTATTTCAATTGCCTTCATAACGGACTCACAGAATGAATAACGTTAACCCGTTGCACGAAACAAAGATAAAAACAAATAAGTCTAGAATTGTAGCTGAACGGAACTTTGAGAATAGGAATACAATGGACCCAGATGAACTGTTTCCACTGATGCAACACATATGCGTCCAGGAAACTGTAGCGTTAAAATTCAGACCAGAAAAAACAAATCCAAACAGGAAAACGGGACAATTATATTTGCTTTGGTTAATGCTGCAATTGAAAAGATAATTAGACAATTGTATACAAAATGAACTCTCATTTGTTGCATGATGGTGTAAAAGAACGCGGTAGTACGATGGGAGTAGGTTCAGTCTTCGAAGGATAAAAACGATTAATGTTTTGGAAGGTCGGGCAATGGAAAATGCTGTGAAAGATTGGTTATTGCAGTTGACCAAGAAACCAGCAACAGGAAAGAGCTGTTCCGTCTGAGTGAAAAAAAGCAACATATGCTTCAAAGCTGATTCGACCGAAATCGCTCGTCGAACAAAACACTTCGTGCAATGTATTTTACGGATTATATGATGTTGTGCAGTAGGTAGAGCAAGAAGAAATCTTACACAAACTCCAGTTACTCACTGGGAATACCAATCACAGTCAGTGCAGGATAATAAACACGTTCTATGTAGAAAATTGCTGGATATTCCATTTTCCGTGTGATGTGATGATAGGTTTATACTGATCCTACTGCCGAAAACTACAGGTGATTGCGTTGCGTGCGCTTATAAAGGGGAGGATACTGCAATCTCCCAACTAATCTTAGCAGCTTATTAGTCACATCAGAGACAGTCCAGTGAACAAACAATTAAATTAAGCATTTTTTTTACACATTTGGTAGCGCAATTGATATCGCTCATCGAAGAAATCGCAGCAAAATACACTGATTTTTATTTTTGTTCTCGCTGTCAAAGGCGAATGCCAGTCACCCCTTCTCGGAGACACAAAATTCCAGATATTTTCAAATTTAGTATCACTTTCAATGAGTATCATTTGTAACAGATTTGTGCAGTTCTTAACGTCTCCTAAATTAATAAATTAAATTTAATTTGGTTTTTGAATTATGTAACTAATTTGGCATCGGATGAGAACAAGGGTGATAGTGCTGGTTTACAAAAAAGACAATATGTAGTGAGACTCCGTGCCATTAGGGACTGATGATAGGGCAAAATTGAAATCGAAAGAGAAGTTGCAATGTATAAGGTGGATAAAGTAAAAACCTGTCAATGCCGGGTCTGAAAGTGCTTTAGTTGAATGCAGGCAATATACAGAATATGATAGTGAACTTGAGGCAAAGTTACGTATTGACGGGTGTGACGTTGTATGTATCATTAATCGTGACTCAAAGAATCCTATAGCTGGAGCTGAACGTCCAAGGATGCACATTGTATCGAAACTATAGATAGAGGGGATGGCGTGGCTCTATTGTTAAAAAGTGAACTCAAATCATCAGAAAGAGGAAGCAGAGAGGAAGAATTATCTAAAAGGCAAGCAGAATAAGATAACAAGATAAGTCAAAGCCAACACTAATGCAAAAGAGACGACATAGAATAGGGAAAATAGCGGTAAATTAGAGATTAGGATGCTTTTACAAACCAATTGAAGGCAACTGAAAATGTCATAAAGGCCCAATAATATTAAAGAGGATACCATAAGTTTCTTCAGTTACGTAATTTTAAAAGACATGTGAAAGTGAATATTGGACGATATTTGACCGACGGGAAACGATGCTAGGGAGAGGCTAAGGGGAGTCAAGGAAATGGCGGACGAACTGATTGAGTATTTTGCATCACTCTACACTGTGGGAGACACAAGTATTGTGCCAGAAGTTCGAGAATGTCAGGGGTTAGAAGTGTTTGAACATGCGATTACTAAAGAGACGAATTTTGGGAAACTGAAAGGTCTGAAGGTCTATAATCCACCTGGACCAGATTGTGTTATGCTCGGGGTTTTGAATGAGGTTGCCCAAGAGACTGTGGATACACCAGTAATGATCGCTCAAGAATTGGCCAGTTTCTGCTCATATATCACGTTCTAAAATCTGACAAAGCTCCGTCTCTTTTCCATTACCATAAAAAAGACTTATTTAGATCGAGCTCAGCCAGTTCGGATTTGCAACGACATGTCCACCCCGATTTCCATCAGCACAAATGTACCACACGGCTATGTGCTTAGACTCCGACTCGACTCGTGTTACACATGTGACTGTGTGGCTAAGCACAGCACCAAAGCCAAATTGAAGTTTGCTGACAACACCTCTGTCGTAATCCGAATCAAAGGTCGTGATGAATCAGCATGTCGGAGGGAGATTGAAAATCTGTCTGAGAACTGCCATCACTACAAACTCTTACTCAATGACTGCAAGACCGAGGATGTGATTATCGACATCTGTTGGAAGAAAGCAGAGGTCCAAGAACCTCTAGAACCGAAGGATTAGAGGTGGATAGGATCATGAATTTTACATTCCTCGCTGCCACGCTGTCGGTTGCCCTTCGCAATTTACCGGTGTATCACGGTAGTCCTACTGCTCACCCTTGACCCAGTTTCCTTCTGATCCCTTGCCTCCGTCGGGCAGGTCCGGCTGGTCTGCCGCTGCCCAACGGGGATTCTACCTCTTCCTACCCGTTGCCTCCGTCGGGCAGGACCGGCCGGATTGCCGCTGGCGGGCGGGGTTTCTGCCCTTTCTACCTATTGCTCCCTAAGTGTTGTGTCCTGCACCTGCTCAGGAGTCCGCGACTGGCCCAGGCCTCCGTGTTTTCCACCTGGGAGGTGGCCCTGCCCGGGATCCATGCGGCCCGCCATGAGGAATCCTCTTGCCCTGCCACGAACTCTGGGATCCTCCTGTCTGCCTAGTCTGTACTCCGGGATCCACCTGCCTGCCTCGTCTGAACTCTGGGATCCTCCTGCTTGCCTCGTCTGAACTCTGGGATCCTCCTGCCTTACCCATCACATGCCATGGCATCCCCATCCTGTCCTACCCCTAGTACTTCAGTGTCTGCGTCCTGCATTTGGGTCTAATCCTGCCCCCGTTCCTGACATTTTCATATGAAGAGAGTATGTAGGTCCTTGGCCTGTATTCACAGGATTTCAGAAAAATGAGGGGTGAACTTGTCGAAAGGCCTCGATAGAGTGAATGTGAAGCGCAAATTTGCTGTGGTGGGAGAGTATAAGATAGAAATCCATCCTATCAGAAAGGAGATGGAAAGGTGTTACGTATTCGGGCAACAATAATATAGATGAGTTAGGCAAGGGGTTTTATAACGAATAACACGTTTATTAAACACTGATAACAAACCCCCTTCAAATGTAAACAAACCCAAACAATGATCCGAGCTCAGCTGCTGACAGCTGGTCAGACAGTTCTTAATAGCTTTGCAGTCTCAAACAGTCTTTAAAGTAGTATTAAAAAGAACTCAGTTCTCTAAAGCGAATTGCCGAATGAAAACAGCTCAAAGAACGATATGCCGACAGTTCAAAAGCTCACGGTACTTTTAAAAGGAGAGACTTTTTAAAGCGATGTAAATTCTCTTCCACGTCGATGTCCTTCGATTCCCAGCGTCGAACTCCCACGTCGAATTTTATTAAATATAACAACTTAAAGTGACTGACCTCTCTTCCACACTATTCTCAAACCCTTTCTGGTCATCCCAGGGGTCAACAGCGAGAATAGTCAACGAAATCCTTCCGAATGAGGATCAAACAAGGTCGAAGTCAATCCATCGAAAATCGATTTTTCTTGATCTCCAAACTTCACTCTCCATTAGCAAAGAAACCGTTGGCTCTGACCTTTTAAACTTTAGGCATTATATAAAACTTCATTTTTAACTAAACTGCGTCATCCCTTTTAAATCACACAGTAACATGAAGTCATCTTGGCAAATCCAGCCACGAACTGCCCCACCTGACAGGGTGGGTCTTCCTTTTATACCCTGTAGAAAAAACCTGTCACATGACCTCTACTGGCGGGAAAATGACATCACTCCACCATTACCTCATGTCCAGTATAACTTCAACCCCAGTCACGTGACAAGGGTATCACTGTCACGTGTCACGGGTACGTAACACCTCCCTCCAAAAAAAACATTTTTGGTCTGACAAGAACAAAAAATTTTTAACAATTACTTACAAGAAAAACAAATGTATAAATTATATAACATACACAATATACAATACAGTAGGAGTGTTACAATAAAAAAAAACCACTCCAAAAAAAACCATTGTACATTCAACATCGAGATAGACAATCAGCAACCACATTATCTTTACCTTTAATATGAGTTATCACAATATTGTACTCTTGTAACATCAAACTCCAATTTAACAATCTTCTGTTTTTGTTTTTCATCTTACTCACAAAAACTAACGGATTATGATCAGTGTAAACAATAAGTGGTTTTTGAGTTGTACCAACATATACCTCAAAATATTCCAAAGCTAAAACAAGAGATAACAATTCTTTCTCTATTGTTGAATAGTTTCTTTGATGCTTATTAAATTTCTTAGAAAAGTATGCTACCGGATGATCAACCTCATCACCCTCATTCTTTTGCATCAATACTGCTCCCGCAGCTTCATCACTAGCATCCACAGCTAATGAAAAAGGTTTTTCAAAGTCAGGTGCCTTAAGCACAGGTTGTTCACATATCATTGTTTTCAATTTTTCAAATGCTTCCTGACAAAACACTGTCCACACAAACTTAACATTCTTCTGCAGAAGGTTAGTTAATGGAAGGGCAACACTAGCAAAATTCTTACAAAATTTTCGATAATATCCTACCATTCCCAAAAACCTTCTGAGAGTTTTTTTCCCCGTTGGAGTGGGAATTTCTAAAATTGCCTGAACTTTTGCCTGAACAGGAGCTACCTTACCTTGACCTACAACATAACCAAGGTAAGTCACAGTAGCATGTCCAAATTCACTCTTGGCTAAATTAATAGTCAAGTTAGCTTTTGAAAGCTTTGCAAACAATTTCTCCACCGCAATTATGTGTGCTTCCCAAGTATCATTTCCTGTCACTAAATCATCAATATAAGCATCAGTATCTTTCAAACCCTGAATCACAGAATTAATCATCCTCTGAAAAGTACCTGGCGCATTCTTCATCCCAAATGGAAGAACATTATACTCATATAACCCAGATGGAGTTACAAATGCAGAAATCTCTCTACCTCTGTCCGTTAATGGAACACACCAATACCCTTTCAATAAATCAATCTTTGTAAGGAACTTTGCTTTTCCAACCTTATCTACACAATCATCCACTCTAGGAATTGGATATGCATCTGTTTTCGTTACAGCATTCACCTTCCTATAGTCCGTACAAAACCTAATACTACCATCAGGTTTTGGCACCATAACACATGGCGAACTCCAATTCGAGTTAGAATGTCTAATAATATCATTCTCTAACATGTATTCAATTTCTTTCTCAGCAAGTTCACATTTTTCCATGTTCATCCTATATGGATGTTGTTTAATAGGTTTGGCATCTCCAACATCTACATCATGTGAAGCTATAGTAGTCCTTCTCGGAACATCTGGAAACAAATCCTTATACTTAAAAATCAATTCCTTCATCTGTTGTTTCTGCTCTAGCTGTAAATGTGCTAATTTCTCATCCATATTTTCCAAAATAGTCGAATTAGGTAACCTAACAGAAACAATGTTAGATTTAGAATGAAAGTCAGATGAATCATCTATCATGTTCCCAGTTAAATCCAACTCATTCTCACTAACCACAACAGTCACAGTATCAGATTGTTTCTCAAAATATGGTTTAATCATATTTATGTGGCAAAGTTGTGTTGACCTTCTACGATCTGGAGTTTTTATTACATAATCCACATCATTAACTCTAGACACAATTTCATAAGGTCCATGAAATCTAGCTTGTAAAGGATTTGTCTGCACTGGGAAAAAAACCAACACCTTATCTCCAGGCTTAAACATCCTCATCCTAGCTTCCTTATCATACCAAGTCTTCATTTTCTCCTGAGCCAACTTCAAATTTTCCTTAGCTAAGCTACAAGCTCTATGTAACCTGTCCTTAAATTTCAAAACATAGTCCAACAAATTAGTATGCACTTCCTTACTAATCCACTGTTCCTTCAATAAAGCTAAAGGTCCTCTAACTCTATGTCCAAACACAAGTTCAAATGGACTAAAACCTAAAGATTCCTGTACCGATTCCCTTACTGCAAATAAAAGCAAGTTTATACTCTCATCCCAGTCACCTTCATTCTCCACACAATATGTCCTAATCATATTCTTGAGAGTAGAATGAAACCTCTCCAAGGCACCTTGCGATTCTGGATGGTATGCAGACGAAATGATTTGCTTAGCTCCCAATTTATAAACTATCTGTTGAAACAATCCAGACATAAAATTACTACCTTGATCAGTTTGTATTTCCTTAGGCAATCCAAAATAAGTAAAGAATTTTATAAGAGCCTTCGTCACAGTTTTAGCTTTTATATTCCTAAGTGGTACTGCCTCTGGAAACCTAGACGAAGTACACATGATAGTCAACAAATACTGATAACCAGTTTTTGTCTTTGGTAATGGACCAACACAATCTACAATAACTTTAGAAAACGGTTCACCAAATGCTGGAATAGGTTGTAATGGAGCTACTGGTGTAACCTGATTTGGTTTACCCACAATTTGACAAGTATGGCACGTCTTACAAAACATCGCCACATCTTTTCTTCAACCAGGCCAGTAAAAATGTTTTAAAATCTTGTCCACAGTTTTCCTTACCCCTTGATGTCCACCTAAAGGCACACTATGAGCTAAAGTCAAAATCTCATTCCGATAAACTTTAGGAACAACCACCTGATAAACAACATTCCATTCCTCACTTGCAGGAATTGCAGGCGACCTCCACTTTCTCATCAACACTTCTTTTTCCAAGTAATATCCTACTGACACCTTCTCAATTTCACTACCTAGTAAAGCTTGTTCCCTTAATTTTACAATCTCAGGATCTCTATTCTGCTCTGCTATCATCTCCTTCCGAGACAGAGATAAATCTTCATAGTCAGACTTACTCCCAGAATCTTGTTCAAACAACGAAGGTAAGAAAGTATCTGACACATCCTCAAAACTCACATCCTGAGTTGAACAGTCATGAGTAACAACCTCATTCTGCACATCAATTATTTTAGCCATAGCTCTAGTCACAACACAGGAAAAATCTGTGTTAGAATTCACCTCTGGTTCCTCTGATTCCATTGTCAAATGCACTTCAGGAAAAACTTGTCCACCTGCCAAGTCATTACCTAACAATAAAGAAATACCCTTCACAGGTAAGCTATGCTGTAATCCTACCTTAACAAATCCTGTAACTAACCCTGACTTTAAATTTACTTCATGTAAACGTACAGGCATAAAATCACTTCCAACACCTCTTATGTAATTTACCTCACCAGTATCACTCTCTTCATTAAACTTCAACACACTATCCAACATCAGTGATTGAGAAGCTCCAGTATCCCTAAGAATTTTTATTGGCACCAGAGTAGATCCTTCTTTCAAGGATACAAACCCTTCAGTTATAAAATGATCATATCCCTTTCTAACTTTGTCAGACTCTAACAAATCCTCATTTGTGTTTACCAAACCCTGTAACTTTACAGGTGCTTTAGTATGTTGCACACAAACATCCGGAACTGCTTCCTTCTCTTTCTTTTTCAATTTGAAACAGTTAGCTATTACATGGCCAGGCTTCTTACAATAGTTACAAATAAGACCAAACTGTCTTTCCTTCACAGGTTTTCCTTCCTCCTTACCTCTCTCATTAACCTCTAATTTAATTTCTGATTTACCTTGAGTCTCCATATTATTTCTCCTCTTAAAAATTCTACCCTGAGGAAATTTATTCTTATGGATTAAAACATACTCATCAGCTAATCTAGCACAGTCCTGCAATTTATCAGTATCCCTCTCATTTAAGTAGGTCCTTACTTCAACAGGAATGCTTCTTTTAAATTCCTCCATTAAAATCAGCTCTCTCAATGTCTCATAGTCCTCATTTACATTTTTAGAAGAAACCCATCTCTCAAAACACATAACTTTATCATAGGCAAATTCCACATAAGTCTTTTCCACAGACTTTTTCAAACTCCTGAATCTTTCCCTGTACGCTTCTGGGACCAACTCATATGATTTGAGAATATTTTCTTTCACAATATCATAATCTAATGCTTGCGCAGCAGTTAAAGCTGTGTAAACGTGTCGTGCCTTTCCTTTGATTACACTCTGTAATAACACTGACCATTTATCTTTCGGCCACTCTGACATCCGAGCAATAGTTTCAAAATGTTGAAAATATCTCTCCACTTCTGTTTCACTAAATGGAGGGACCAATTTAATTTCTTGGCTAGCAACAAACGGTTTTTTAGAATCAGCAGACTGTTCTACAGACCTTAATTTAGCCATTGCATATTCAAAATCTCTTTGCTTTTGTTCAATTTCCAATTTACACCTTTCTAACATCATTTGTTCAATTTGCAACTGCATCTCCAGATTACTTATTGGAAACGATTCTAAAATCGATTCTTCAAAATGACCCGAAGCCACATAGTGAGACGCGATCTTTCTCTGTATTACAGCTTTTGAAGTAGTTGGCAAGATCCCTTTAAGATGCAACCGATTAGCAAGTTCAGAGACTTCAGTTTTTTTTCGCCTTCGCTAACAAATCCGCGTCTGGCGAATCCAGAAACTCATCAATATTCATCGTTGCCGAATACCACTCACAAGCCAATCAAACAAAAAAAAATCGAGCAATCCCCGTTACCAAAACACCGATTCAAAATTCAAAAAACTTTTTAAAACACAAACAATTCAATCCCGGACGAGCCCCCATAATTATGTTACGTATTCGGGCAACAATAATATAGATGAGTTAGGCAAGGGGTTTTATAACGAATAACACGTTTATTAAACACTGATAACAAACCCCCTTCAAATGTAAACAAACCCAAACAATGATCCGAGCTCAGCTGCTGACAGCTGGTCAGACAGTTCTTAATAGCTTTGCAGTCTCAAACAGTCTTTAAAGTAGTATTAAAAAGAACTCAGTTCTCTAAAGCGAATTGCCGAATGAAAACAGCTCAAAGAACGATATGCCGACAGTTCAAAAGCTCACGGTACTTTTAAAAGGAGAGACTTTTTAAAGCGATGTAAATTCTCTTCCACGTCGATGTCCTTCGATTCCCAGCGTCGAACTCCCACGTCGAATTTTATTAAATATAACAACTTAAAGTGACTGACCTCTCTTCCACACTATTCTCAAACCCTTTCTGGTCATCCCAGGGGTCAACAGCGAGAATAGTCAACGAAATCCTTCCGAATGAGGATCAAACAAGGTCGAAGTCAATCCATCGAAAATCGATTTTTCTTGATCTCCAAACTTCACTCTCCATTAGCAAAGAAACCGTTGGCTCTGACCTTTTAAACTTTAGGCATTATATAAAACTTCATTTTTAACTAAACTGCGTCATCCCTTTTAAATCACACAGTAACATGAAGTCATCTTGGCAAATCCAGCCACGAACTGCCCCACCTGACAGGGTGGGTCTTCCTTTTATACCCTGTAGAAAAAACCTGTCACATGACCTCTACTGGCGGGAAAATGACATCACTCCACCATTACCTCATGTCCAGTATAACTTCAACCCCAGTCACGTGACAAGGGTATCACTGTCACGTGTCACGGGTACGTAACAAAGGAATTTCGGTAGGAAGAGAACATAAGTTGTGAAATTTGTTGCCACAGGCGTCTGAGGAGGGCACGTGTTTACGTTATATAAGATAGAGCTTGATAGATTCTGGATTGGTCAGGGATACGGGGAGAACGCAGGAGACTGGGGCTATGCGTGTAAATGGATCAGCCATCAGAAATGGCGGAGCAGCCTCGATGGACAAAATGGTCCAATTCTGACCGTGTTTTAGGTTGTAAAGTTTTATGGAAGTGAGAAATCTCGGTCCCTTAGTCCTCTTACAATGGAAAAGACTCATTTAGATCGAGCGCAGTCAGTTCGAATATGCAACAACATCTTCCCCACGATCTCCATCAGCACAGATGCATCACATGGCTGTGTGCCGATACCTCGACTCTACTCGGGATACAGATGTGACTGTGTGGCTCAGCACGGCACCAAAGCCAGATTCAAGTGTCCTGACAACACCACTGACCGATGAAATGTGGTGACGAATCAGCATGTCAGAGAGAGTTAGAAAATCTGGCTGAGTGTTGCCCTAATAACAACCTCTTTCTCGATTACAGCAAGACCAATGAGCTGGTTATTGAATTAAGCAGGGGGAAACTAGAGGTCCATGAGCCAGTCCTAATGAAAGGATGGGAGGTGGATAGAATCAGCACCTTTACTTTCCTTGTTGTTAACATTTCCGAAGACTCGTCCCGATCCCAGCACAATTACAGATGAAGAATGGCAGGGCCTATACTTTGCTCGGAATGTGTGGAGATTCAGTATGGCATCGGGTGCTTTGACTAGCGACTATAAACTTTTAGTGTACAGTGTATTCACTGGCTGCAACCCAGCCTGGTATGGAAATACCAACAGCGTTGAACGGAAAATCCTTCCAACAGTAGTAGTGGATGCGGCCCTGTCTGTAATAGTCCTTCCTCACCTTTGGGCACTTCTATATGAAACGTGGCCGCAGGAACGCGGCATCCATCATCAGAGTCTCTCCAGCCTCGAGGACATGCTCTCATTTATCTGCTGCCAGCTGGACCAAAGTAGAGGAACTTCATGACGGACACTACCAGGTTCAGAAACAGTTATTACCCCTCAAAATCAAGCTATGGTCTCATGGAGGTGTAGCGTTCTTGAAAGCGATTCCATTGATTATGGAATCTGCACAGAGTTGTAGTGCCTGACGTCATCCGCACTGATAATGATCCTGATAGTCGTAGAGTAATAACTATTCCTATTCCTGCGCGAGTGGGACCTATGGTTCTGCGCCTCCTGCCCGATGGTAGAATCGAGAAGGGAGCGAGAACCAAATACAAGAGGAAACATGCCTTGTTGGGATATGAGGCTGATGTTGATAGCGGGATTGGGGCGGTTACTTGCAACAGGAATGCTATAGATATAGTGCTCTTAAAGACCTTTGGTGTGTTATGTGACAACCGGTTTCACGTCGCTGACCATGAAAATTCTGGCGGTGACTGAGGGCAACAAGCATGCATTCACAACACTTTTATATTGGCCACTCTGGTTGATGAAAAAGTGAGGAATGTTGTGGAAACATCAGAAGTTATGACAGAAGGGTAAGAGTTTATTCTACACAACAATGAATTCAAGCAGAATAGGACTGCACGGGGTCAAAGTTAGCCGCCGTAGTCATGGTCACCATGCGTGAGCATTTGAAAGAATATAGCTTATACTCCAGCAGACTTAGAAAGTAAGGTCAATATTGCGATTAAAAGTAGTTTTTATTGAAGAGGCACAGAGACAAGTTCTGGGGAAGTTGGAGTTTATATGAGTCTAAGGGATATAAAGAGCTGAGAGTATTGGTGAATGTTACTTTTCGTCCAACAGTGTTGCATTAATGTAGCACGAAGTAGGTAACTGGAGATCTATATTTCGATGATGATGTATAATGAAAAGAGATCTTACCGTGGAGGAGGAATTTTGGAATGTCGATTTATAAAGAAGCTTAAGAGGTACCAAGCTCCTTTATATCCGGTGTTGTGGAGAAATCCTTCAAGCGGACTTCAAACTTATTCTAGGGTTTGGAAGTCTACATGCTTCAATGACCCGGAGAGCTTTGTTGGCTTGAGTCAGGGCCCTGTGCTTTCACCGTTAATAAGGAAATGCAGAACAGCCATACAGAAAAGGGCAAAGGTAGAGGGCACACTATGAATGGCTCACTGGTCCCGAAGGCTGGGGAGCTAAACTCACGGATGACAACCGTGAATGATTATTGATAAACATTCAAATGAAAAAAAAACTCAATTTAAGCTTTTTACATAAGATATCCATGTAATTCGTCTTACATTTTCATAAAATTAAGAAGATAAATAGTCGTGTGGTATTGGCTGTGAGAACAGGACAAAACTTCCACATTGTTGCAATAAATCTTCTAGGTTATCGTTCAGCAAGTGGCTTTAGGTTTCATTTTAACATCTACTTTATTTTAGTAAAACATAACTGAACAAAGATGTTGCCGAAAAAAAAATAGAAATGGCAACTGGAGAAATTCTGCAATTCAGCAATGAATCTGTTGCACGAAACAAAGAGCATCACGTGTGGTTAAAAGGTTACTCTCGTAGGAGAAAGAACTTGAACACATTCACACTATGAAGAAATATCGAGTCATTATTAATGCACTTTAGCTCTGGAGAACACGTGCTTAAATTGAACGCCACTGCAGCGTGATTGTGGACAACGCATTTCCTGAGCCTGCAAATTTTCTTTTCTTCATGATTATGGACATATAGCTTGCCGATGGCTTGCCGAACCTCCTGGAATGAAATCATATCGATGAAATAAATCATTGTATCACCAGAAAGATAAAGCGATGTTCTATTGTGATGGTGACGTTGAGGTTGCATTTGTGATACATTAAAGCGGCAAGACAGGACAATTGACGTGTCAGACTAAGGATTCATTCTCTTCTGTTGTATATTTCCCGTCTTCAGGGAAAAGTGTGAATCCTCATTTCGTGAACCTGGTACAACGGAGATCCGATTCTTATACCCGGACTCTCAGATGATGTATATGCGAGTGCTCAGTGGATCGATGACCAGTCGATTAATAGATAAATCTACCAAATTAAGAATCATTCCAGCATCACCCTGTTCTTTGGCTAAGAATCCGCTATTTATCCAGTGATTTAAATGTAATTCTGCCAATGTAAATATCACATCAGCAACACTTTATTCGCTGGCACATTTGAGGAAATTAAACTCGTTAGTGTTGGTGCGAAACGGTATCCTAGCATACAGGCACCCGGCCAGGCAGACCTTTGATCAGACCTGCAGATTATTAAAAAACTTTATGTGACTTAATAATAAAATATACAAATTAACTTACGTTTTATCTGCAGAGTCGGCCATTCAATGTGACCAGATAATTCACTCCTTTCTTCATTTCTTCCCTGAATTTCCTCTGGGACAGTGTGTAGATACAAGTGTTGGTGCACGTGCACAGAATTTGCAACATGTACCCAGACTCTTGCAGGATAAACGACGGAGAATTAAGATATCTGTCTGTATAAAAGTAATTCTGAGCCTGCCAGATCATAGTAGAGACTATGCAGGGGATCCACAATAAAATGAAATTGGCTGATAGAGCGAACAGCAAAATCATTGACATTTTCCGGTTCGCCACCTCTGAATCTTTCTTAGTGTCATTGATGCTCCGGAATCCTCGGCGGATTCTGTTTGCGGCGATGATATGTCTAATTGTTAATGCATTGAACAACAGAATTAAACCAATTGGCAGTAAAGGTGTAATGATACCATCAAACATCTGGTAAACTTTCCACACTGGTGAACTAAAGTAATCTTCCCTGTCAGTGCAGTACCATTGAACGTTGTCAATAATAACGACAGGTGCTACTGTAAAGTAATATGGAAAACACCTCAGGCAGCTCCCTATGCCCACAATCGTCACCACTATAATCGCTGTTCTTTCGGTGCAAACCCGTTTCCGCAGCTTTTGGCTACAAATTGCAATACATCGATCAAATGTGAAAGCCACTGTCAACCAGACAGAACAGTCCCTGGCTGCGAACCGAAGCACAGATGTTAGAGCGCAAATCGGAGTGATGGACAAAACATTGGCGAAACCGTAAATATTATTGATCCGCTCTAGTACAACGCCTATGATAACACCCTTTAAATCAGCAGTTGCCATTGCTACGAGGTAAAAGGTGATGCATTTGGAGAGTCCACATTTTCGAAGACAGAGGATCACAATCGCCATTAAATTAACTGCAAGGAAGAAATGAGTGTTAGTTTCAAGCTCACAAAATCCGTTGCATTTTACTTGATTTCCATACAAAGAATTGTTTACACACTGATTGATCTGGCTTCGATCCACGAAGTGTTTACGCAGTTCATTCGAGCTTACATCCGTGCTTGAGGCCAAGGGAGGGATCGGAGAAAAAGTGAGTCGGCAAATTACCTGCAGCTTTCAATGGGAATCCGCAGACCACGGCACCGTTAACAGCGGATTTCTTATCAACACAACAATCCAGAATAACTCTCGCATTGTAGCTGAACGGAAATTTGAGAATAGGAATACAATGGGCTCAGATATTTCTGTTTCCACTTTTGTAATACATTTGAGTCCAGGAACCTGCAGCGTTAAAATTAAGACCAGAACAAACAAATCCAATAGGGAAAACGGGACAGTCATATTTGCTTTGGTTATTGTTGCAATTGAAAAGATATTTAGACAATTATATTCAAAATGAAATCTCATTTGTTGCATGATAGTGTGAATGAACGATGGTCCCGCTGCAGGTCGATGGGAGTGGGCTGAGAATTTGAAGTATAAAAACCATTAATGCTTTGGAAGATCGGGCAACGGAAAATGCTGGAACAAGATTGGTTGTTGCAGTTGACAAAGAAACCAGCGACAGGAAAGAACTGTTCGGTCCGAGTGAGAAAAATATATGCTTCAACCTGACTCGACCGAAATCCCTTGTCAGACAAGACACTTCGTGCAATGTATTTTACAGCAAATATGATATCGTGCAGGAGACAGAGCAAGCAGAAATCGCAGAAGAAACTCCTGTCACTTACTGGGAATACCAATCGCAGTCAGTACAGGATAATAAACACGCTCTATGTAAAAAATTGCTGGATATTCCATGTTCCGTGTGACGTGACGATCAGTTTACACTGTTCCTACTGCCCAAAACTACCTGTGATTGCTTTGCGTGTGCTTATAAGGGAGGGGATACTGCAATCTCCCAATTAATCTTAGCAGCTCATTAGTCACATCAGAGACAGCCCAGTGAACAAACAATTAAAGTAAGCCATTTCTACACATTTATTACTGCGCAATCCATATCGCTCATCGTGGAAATCACAGCAAAATGTACTTAATTTTAGTTTTGTTCTCCTTTTCAAAGGAGAATGCCACCCATCCCTTCTGTGTTGCACAAAATTTCAGATACTTATTTTCTAATTTATTATCACTTTCAAATAAGTTTCATTTGTAACAGATTTGCGCAGCTCTTACTAGTTCCTAAGTTAATAAAGGAAATCTAATTTGTTTTTAGAATTATGTTAAGTGATTTGGCATTGGACAAGAATAAGTGATAGCGCTGGCTTACAAGCAGAGACAGTATATAGTGAGACTCCTAGCAATTAGGGACAGATGACAGGGCAAATTTGCAATCAGCAGGATAGGTTACATTGCTAAAGGTGGATAAAGTGAAAAACCGTGATTGTCGGACTGAAGGTGCTTTACTTGAATGCAGGCAATATACAGAAAAGGGTAGTTGAACTTGAGCCAAAGTTACGCACTGACAGGTATGACGTATGTATCACCAACCGTGATTCAAAGAATCTTATAGTTGGCAGCTGCATGTCTAACGATACATATTGTATCGAAATAAGTACAGGGAATGTCGTTGCGCGATTGGTAAAAAATGAACTGAAATCATTCGAAAGAGGAAGCAGAGTGGAGGAAGTATTCTAAAGGCAAGATGACACAACGGTGGGTAAGAAGAGAATTCGAAGCCAACATAAATGCCAAAGAGACGGCATATAACAGTGAAAAATAGCGGGAAGTTAGAGTATTATGATGCTATTGAAAACCATTTGAAAACAACTGAAAATGTCATGAAGGCGACTTATAATATTAAGGTGGATAGCAGAAATTTCTTTAGATACTTCGTTTAAAAGACGTGAAATTGAAGATTGGACGATATTGGACCGCTGGAAATTGATGCTGCAGAGATACCAATCGGAGCCAAGGAAATGGCGGACGAACTGAATAAGTATTTTCCATCATTCTACACTGTGGGGGACACAAGCAACATGTCGGAAGTTTCAGAGTGTCAGGGTTTAGAAGTGTGTGAACCTGCGTTTACGAAGGAGACATATCTTGGGAAACTGAAAGGTCTGATGGTAGATAAGCCACCTGGAACAGGTGGTGTTCTACCCAGTGCTTTAAAGGAGGTTTCCCAAGAGACTGTGAATAACCATGTGATGATCGTTCAAGAATTATGCTCATATATCAAGTTCTACAATCTTAAAAACCTCTGTCTCTTTCCCCTTACCATAAAAAAGAGTTATTTAGATCGAGCCCAGCCAGTTCGGATTCGCAACAACACGTCCACCCTGATCTCCATCAGCACAGATGCACCACACGCTCTGTGCTTAGACCGCAAATCTACTCGCGCTAAACATGTGACTGTGTGGCTAAGCACAGCACCAAGACCAGATTCAGTTTGCTGACAACACCACTGTCGTATTCCGAATCAAATGTAGTGACGAATCAGCATGTCGGAGGGAGATTGAAAACCTGGCTAAGAGCTGCCATCACTACAAGCTCCTACTCAATGACTGAAAGACAAAGGAGTCGATTATTGACTTCAGTCGGAACAAACTGGAGGTCCAAGAGCTAGTCGTGATCGAAGGATCAGAGGTGGATAGGATCATCAACTTTACATTCCTCGCTGTTATTGTTTCGGAGGACTCGCCCTGATTTTAACAAGTCAATACTATTACGAAGAAAGCATGGCAGCGCTTCGACTTCCCTAGCGTTTGGCGGAGATTCCGTATGGCATCGAAAACTTTAACTAGCAACTATAGATTTGTAGTGGAGAGTGCATTGACTGGCTGCATCCCAGACTGGTATGGAAACACCAATGCCCTTGAACGGAAAATCCTTCAAAAAGTAGTGGACAGTGCCCAGTTCATCACCGTCCCTCTGCAGCTTTTGGTACTTCTATTCGAATCATTGCCGCAGGACCGCGGCATCCATCATCAGGGAACCTCTGGCATCCAGGATATATACTCATTTCTCTGCTGCCAGGAGGACGAAGGTACAGGAGCTTCTTGATAGTTGCACAGCAGTAACTGTTCCTGAATAATCTCGGGCGAGACCCAAGGATGCTGCGCTTTCTGACCAATGGTAGAAGATGGTAAGGAAAATATCTGTCATAAGGTGGGC
Source organism: Hemitrygon akajei (assembly GCF_048418815.1). Lineage (NCBI taxonomy): Eukaryota > Metazoa > Chordata > Chondrichthyes > Myliobatiformes > Dasyatidae > Hemitrygon > Hemitrygon akajei. The sequence continues at coordinate 29,462,630 of NC_133147.1, forward strand.
GTTGGGAGTGGACCCAAAAGCAAGACACGGACACTAAACTACCAGGAACAGGACTAGGCATGAGAAGGGAGCAAGGAAAGTTGTGAAGAAAGGACACTGGACATGACACCGGCCCTGGACAAGACAAGGACTCCGGGCCTGGGCTAGGACCTCACTCGGTTAGGGAACCAGGACATGAAACTGGGACTCCGAACCAGAGACTGGACAAGGACCGAGAAACTGGGTCTTGACTCGTGCTCGGATCCCAGAACCAGGCGAGGACATGACGAGGACGAGGAGAGGCAACAGGACTGGACGTGAGACTCATGCACAGGCCAGGGAAACCCCAGCACAGGACGAGGGAACCCCGGCAGCGGGTCGGGCGAGGTACTCCTGAGCTGGGCGAGGCACATGACTAGACGCGAACACAAAGCCGTGGCTGGGACAGGACAAGGACCTTCGACGTGACTAAGACTTGACAAGATCCGGAATCCTTGTCTTGGTCGAGGAAGAGACAGTAACATGGAACACCGAGCTGGGACCGCTCCTTGCATAGAGGACGTAGGGCCGGGACACATTAAACATGACGAGACATTTCCCAACGCGAGGTAGTGGCAAAACGGCCGGACCTACCTAGCGAAGGCGTGGACACGGAGAGACCGTTCTCAACGCTAGGTAGCGGCAAAACGGCCGGACCTACCCAGCGAAGGCGTGGACACAGACAGACAGTTCCAAACAGGGCCAGTCCCCAGACACAGGCAACGCGAAGCAAGGCTCCAGGCAGAGGCAAGACGAGGCGAGGCAATGCTCCAAGCCGAGGCAGGGCGAGGCGAGGCTCCTGGCCGAGGTAGGGCTGGGTAAAGGGAAGGGATGCAGACAGGGAGTTTGGACAGGAACAATCCAGCAGCCAGAGGCTGAATCCTGAAGCTATTTATGAGGCCAGTTCAAGCAAGAATCAGCTGCCTCAACAGAAACTAGCGAAACCTGGAAAACCTGGAATAAGGAATTTGGACCAGTCCGTGAACCAGAATGCAGATTTCATGGACCGGACCATGACAATATCAGGGGAAACATTCGTTGCTTGTCTGTGTGGCGATCCAGATAGCGAGATTTGGGCGTTAATTTCCAAAAGGAATGCCGTGGAACAGAGCTCTGAAAGGTCTCTGGTGGGTTATGTGATAACCAGTTCCACATAGCTGACCATCAGAATGTTGGCACTGAATGGGGGCAGGAAGCATGCATTCACAAGACATTTAAAATGGCCACTCAGGCTGAGGGAAAGGGGAAAAATGTACTGGTCATATCGGAAATGACGGCAAAAGAGTAAGAATGCATTCTATTCAACAATGAATTTCAATAGAATCGGCAGATTTAGCTACCATTCGCTGGTATTGCCATAGTATTGAATATATTTTGATTTTGAGGGGTCAGATCCAGCCGCCTTAGAAACGATTACTACGCGTGAATGTACCGATGTAGTTTGTATTGCAGCAGGCTACAGATTTAAGATCAAAACCATAAAGCCGAAGTTAGTTATTGTTTTCTTGATTGAAGAGGCACTGAAAGTAGGTCCGGGAAATTGAGAGGAAACATTTAAACAAAGTGTTTGTATGAGTGGCGACAGCACTAGAGTGTTCAACTTATAGTGCTGCGTTAATGCTGCATAAATTGAGTTATTCGAAGTCTGTCTGACGATAGTAATGTCATAATCTATAGAGAGTGGACCAGTGATGCACACTTCCGGTCGGAATTGCGCCTGCGTACAACACTCCTTCAGTCGATTAACTGGATAGAGAATAAAACTATATACTTCAATTCTTTTCTGTCTTATACATTTGGTTTTGGTCTTGAATATAAATCTGGGACTGTAGGAGCCTGTGATTTGCAGTTGGAAATCATTTAAAATCATTACAGTGTTATGCAGTCTTTTAGAAGATTCCAGAGTCAGTGGCAGCTTGCGGGAACGTCGTGGCGAGAGGGCTGTGGATGGAGCGCTAGCCGATGTTCAACTGAATTTCGACGATTAAAGCTTCCTTTGTTGGCTGATTAAACTGCCGAGTGAGATTGTAACATTCAGGCAAAATGCAAGGTAAGCGGTCTGCAACGGAGACGGGAGACTGCCTTTGATTTCAATACAACAACCACAACCACCTCAGCATTTATGAACTGTACTCTATACTTTCCTATGACAATTCATTTACCCCTAGAGATCGATAGAGCTGGTTTATTATTGATTATTATTATTCCCACACTTTTAGGTTTATTACTGCTAACTTGCTTTATATGTATATTTGCATTTTTGATATTGTATTGTGTAGTTTACTGATAAACACCTTTAGTTTGGTACCACCAGACTCCAACGGATTCTTCTTTCTCTGCTGGTCAGACACCCAGTTACGGGGTACGTAACACTATAAATAAATATTCTGTGTTTTCCGCCCGATCTTTTTGGTTTCTGTCCAGGGGAGGCGTATGTGGGTGTCGATGCCCCTTTTCCGTTTTTGATCGCCTTTTTCTTGTGAGGGCAGAAGGGATTTGGGGGTTGATGATTGTGCTGCCGTTCTTCTCTTTCTTGGTTTCGTTGCTATCTGGTGAAGAACAATTTCGGAGTTGCACACTTTGGTGATAAATTAACCTTTGAGAGTTAGCTGTAACTTCGTGAAGGGCGACGTTTGGATGACCGACTAAAAAGCATCTTAAGAGAAAACATGGTCCCAACAATTTTACATCCAATGTTGTTGGGTAACCACCAAGCTGTCACGACTTTGTCGAAAGATTCGGACGCTGGGGTGTCTCAATGACACAAAGAGCTATGGTGGCCGGAGTGCCGGTCTTCTGGTTTGGTTCCGTGTAGGGTCACCTATGTCAACCAGGTTAAAGGGTAGAGACCAGATTAAGAGTGGTTCACCGTTCTTCCTGGATTTGGCTTCAGCTGATGGCGAACAACCCTGACTGTTCTAAAAACTTTTATGGAAACAGCAATGATGAATCATTCTATATCTGTGTGCGACGGTATGCACAGAGAGAGATGGAGGCCCTTCATCGCTGCCCTTGCGTCATAATGAGCAGGAAGTCAGTAGGTATTGTGGGGAAACAGAGAATTAGCGACACTCAGCGGTATTAGATAAACACTGTGAGAGACAGGTGAGCAAAGTATGAGAGAAGTCTGCATGGAATTATTCCAGGTGATTTGATTTATTCTTTGATCTCAATAAAGTAGATGCATGTAATGATCCCATTTATACGATACATAGTTCCCATTTAAGAAATCAACGTAAACTAGGCAGTTGATGCGTATTAAGTTGTGATAAAATTACAAAATATAAATGTCTGCCGTTAATGGCTGCTAGAACCGGACAAATACAGCACAAATCTTCTAGGTTAGCGGACATCGAGTGGCTTTACGTTTCATTTTAACCTCTCCGCTTTTTAGTTATATATAATCGAATAAACATGTTGCCTAGAAAAGAATGGGATTGGAGGCTTGTGACGTTTCGCAACTCAGCAACAGAAATTGTTTGATGTAAAGTAGAAGAAGCTGCCGCAATGAGACCATAATGTTACAGACTCTTGCAACATTTTCCACATGTTTGCAAAATAAAAAAAAATGTGCTCAGATGGAGTCATTATGGTCATTTGCAGCCCGAGAGAAACTGGTAAAAACAGAGTCCCAGTTTGAAAGTAAGAAACCTTCGCTGTGCGAAATGACGGAACAGTATTGAGTGGCAGAGGAATCAACTTCAGCTTGAACATAAACGTTTTGTTGCTGGTCAGATTCCATTATATGCCTGTTGAGTCAATTTATTTCAATTATCTTCACCATGATTTCTTACTTCATAATGGACTCCGAGAAGAAATGGCGTTAACGAATTGTATGAAGCAAAGAGCATTACATATGCCTGAAAAACAACTAATGCATATGCACCGTAGATATTCCTCGTAGGGAATGTAGTTGAAACCTATTTATACTTAGAAGAAACCGAGATTCATTGTGAACACCATTAAGGTCTTCAAAACACACCTGTGAATCGTTTTTATTTTCGTTGTTGCTCTGGAGTCATTGGCGAATTCTGTTTACCGCTGTAATATTTCTGACTGTTAAAGCATTGAACAATAGAATTTAACCGATTGATACCATGAAACAGCAGGCAAGCTTTACACACTGGTAAATTATTCTGCTCTGTTTATATAGCACCGTGGAACATCGTCAATAATCTCAAAACGATCTACTGAAAAGTGAAATGGAACAGCACCTTAATAAACTCCCCATGCCCGCAGTCACTACCATTATAATCGTTGTCCTTTCGGTGCAAAATTGTTTGTGCAGCTTTTGACTACAAATTGCAATACATTGCTCAAAGGTGAACGCCACCGTCAGCCACACAGAACAGTCTATGATTGCGAGCCGAAGCACAGGTATTGCAACGCAAAGTACAGTTGGGCACAAAGCTGTAAGAAACATAAATATTATTGATTGGCTCGAGTATAACGATAATGAAAACCCCCATTAAATCAGATTTTGCAATTGACACCAGAGAATGCATTTGGAGATTCCGAATATTCCACGACACAGGATTACAACAATCATTAAATTAATTGCAAGGAAGAAAATAAGAGTTAGATTCAAGCGCACAAAATGCGATTAAATTCACTTCATATGCATATAAATAACTTTTATCAGACTGAAGGGGAACCATGCTTTTGATTCCATCCGGGATACACTAACTTCGAAACGGATAGAATTTTTCAGGTCCACCGGGCTCCCGAGATGCCTTCAAAGTTGAGGCGACGGGAATATCCGAGTACCAGTTGAGTCGATAAATTTCAGTAGATTACAAGTGTATTCTAAAGCCCACGAGATATTTAAGAGAGGACGGTTGATTGGCACAACCATCTTTAATAGGTCCACCATTGTGTAATATAATCGTGATCGTGTTGATAGTCAGAGGCCTTTACCCAGGGCTGAAATGGCTAACACGAGACTGCACAGTTTTAAGGTCTTGGAAGTAGGTACAGTCGGAAATGTCAGGGGTAATTTTCCGCAGAGAATGGTAAATGCGTGGAATGGGCTGCCGCCAACGGTGGCACGTATTGGTGCTGGTGCAGAAAAATTGCAGCATGAACCCAAAGTCTTGCAAGATAAACGACGGCGAATTCAGATATCTGTCTCTATAGCCATAATTCATTGTTAACACCACTAAACTCCAGAAAATACACCCATAAGTTTGACACAGCGATAGCGTAGACGTTAACACGACATCTCGGGGCGTTGGAGTCCGGTGTCCTTCGTAAGAATGTTTCAATGGTTTCCTGCGGGTGTCTCGTTTTCCTGCCACAGTCCAAAGCCTTCACTGTAAGCAGGTCAATTTGACATAGGGTGGGCGTTGGGAACGGACCAAAATGCAAGACACAGACACTGAAGTACTAGGGAGAGGACTAGGTGTATCAAGTAAGCAAGGGTAGTGGGGAAGAAACGACGCTGGACAAAACACAGGCCCTGGACAAGACTGGGAGACAGGGAACGTGCTAGGATTAGAGAAGGAAAGTGGGACCAGGGCGAGGAACTACGAACTGGGAACTGGGAACTAGTAACCTGGACAAGGACACCGAGCCAGAGACTGGACAGGGACCCGGAACCTGGATCTTGACTCGGGCACGGACTGCGGATCCAGGAGAGGACTGGACGTGGCAAGGCAACCGGACTTGACATGGGGGCAGGATGCGGGACTCTAGGGCTGGACGAGGGCATGAAGCTCAGAACGAGGACAAGAAGCTGAAACTTGATCTTGATAGAGGGAGAGCAGGAACGCAGAGCCTAGGTCGAGGGAGAGCAAAGCAGAAGCGGAAAGAGGCATAGCTGGACACGGGCACTAGCCCTGGATGAGACCAGGACTCTGGGCCGAGGATATGAGTTGATTTGGACACGGAATGGAACCTACTCGGAGTCTTTGACACGGAATGGAACCTATTCGGAGTCTTTGACACGGAATGGAACCTCCACGGAGCCTTTGACGAGCACAGGTACACTGAGCCTTGGACTGGAGCACTGGAACACAGAACACAGAGCCGGGACCCTTCCATGGGGACAGGTCCCAGGGCCATGGCTTTATACAGAGTCAGGACAGGACATAGGGCCGGGACTCATACACGGACACTAACCACAGGGACACAAAAAGACAGTTCCAAGCTCAACGATAGACGGTTCTTTCTGTTGGCGTGGCAAGGCTCCTGTCTCACTCCGGCGGCTGAACTTGAAAACGATGCAGGCGAGGTTGCCGGCAAGGCTTCAGGCGTGGGTAGTCGGCAAGACTTCAGGCCTGGGTAGCCGGCAACGCTTCAGGCCTGGATAGCAAGCAAGGCTTCAGGCGTTGATAGTAGGCAGCGCTATAGGCGTGGTTTGCAGGCAGGGCTACAGGCCAGGCTTCAGAGAGGAAATAGTACAGCCTCAGGGTAACGGCAATGACGGCCCGACCTACCCCATGGAGGCAAGGACAGGAATGGACAAATCCCACCGTAGGGTAACGGCAATGACGGCCTGACTTACCCCGCGGAGGCAAGGGCAGGAAGGGACAGATCCCGGCGAAGGGTAACGGAAGAATGGCCTGACTTACCCCACAGAGGCGAGGACGGTATAACGACGAGACGAACCAGCAACCACACTCGAACCTAGGGCCAGCTATAGTCCAGCCCTAATATGAGAATCAGGTGCCTGTGATTAAGCCCTACTGAAACAGCGGACAGTCCGAAGACCCGGAGCCCGGTGTAACGGACCGGACCGTTAACCGTAATGCAGACCTTCCGGACCGGACCATGACACAATTGGCAATGGTAAATTATTCCATGATGTTGCTGGGGTTAAGTACGCGGATTGTTGGCCGGGGCTGTTCGTTGAGCAGGAAGGGCCTGATCTGCGCTGTATCACTGAATAACCTGTATCTGTGATCTGTGGGACCTATAGTACAATTGTTGAACCATTGCATGATAACTTTCCCGAGTGGTGCGGCAATACAAATAATTGCGATATTATCCTTTTATCACATGATGTACATTCATGCAATTTCATCACAATAGATCTGAAAAATACAGCACTCATCACGCAGGAGGTCGAAGAACATTTCTAGTCATAATATTGTTTGGGAAATTCTCAGAAATAAACAAATAGAGTTAGTCTGCCTGCAAACCCAATCTAAACAAGCAAATCTTCAGAAGGTGGAAAATGAAACAGACGGAAAAGAAAAGGTGAGAGAACAACTGTGTGTGAGAGAGAGAGAGAGAGAGAGAGAGAGAGAGAGAGAGAGAGAGAGAGAGAGAGAGAGAGAGAGAGAGAGAGAGAGAGAGAGAGAGAGAGAGAGAGAGAGAAGAGAGAGAGAGAGATAATTACAGTGATCATAATCTATTGATTGTTACGGTCCCGATTATTAATTCCCTATTTTCTCCTAATTTCCTTTGATTGTGCCACGGTTCCGACCGTTAGTTTCCGAATACTCCGAATTCTCTTTGAAGACGGCACACCTGGTTTCCATCAGGACCTGCATCATAAGAACCACGGCGTTACAACCAGCAGTTGCCAGATCGTCAGTTTTGCCTGTGTGGTAATTAATGTTTCCCAGCGGCTTAGGACTGTATGTTCTAAGTTGCTCCATTATCGAGATTTACCTGTGAAACTCACTCTCTTCGTATCAAGATCAGTTTTCTAAGCTCAATTCCCGTTCAGAGCTTCGACAGGTATGTTAAGAGCAAAAGGATAGTAAGGGATAAAATTGGTGCTCTTGAAGATCAGAGTGGTCTGCTATGTATGGAACCAAAATAAATGGGAGATATATTAAATGGGTTTTTTTTGCGTCTGTATTTACTAAGGAAACTGGAATGGAGTCTACGGAAACAAAACAAGTAGGCAGGTCATGAAACATACAGATTGAAGAGGAGGAGGTGCTTCCTGTCTTGAGGCAAATCAGAGTAGATAAATCCCCAGGACCTGACAGGGTATTCCCTCGGACCTTGAAGGAGACTAGTGTTGAAATTGCAGGAGCCATAGCAGAAATATTTAAAATGTCGATATCCACGGGTCAGGTGCCGGAGGATTGGACGTTCCGTTATTTAAAAAAGGCTCAAAAAGTAAGCCGGGAAATTATAGGCCGGTAAGTTTGACATCGGTAGTAGGTAAATTATTGGAAGGAATACTAAGAGATAGGATCGACAAGTATTTGGATAGACAGGGACTTATTCGAAAAAGTCAGCATGGCTTTGTGCGTGGTAGGTCATGTTTAACCAATCTATTAGAGTTTTTCGAGGAAATTACCAGGAAGATGGATGAAGGGAAGGCAGTGGATGTTGTATACATGGACTTCAGTAAGGCCTTTGACAACGTCCCGCATGGGAGGTTAGTTCGGAAGATTCAGTCACTAGGTATACATGGAGAGGTAGTAAATTGGATTAGACATTGACTCAATGGGAGAAGTCAAAGAGTGGTAGTGGAGGATTGCTACTCTGAGTGGAGGCCTGTGACTAGTGGTGTGCCACAGGGATCAGTGCTGGGTCCATTGTTATTTGTCACCAATATCAATGATCTGGATGATAATGTGGCAAATTGGATTAGTGATATTGCTGATGATACAAAGGTTGGAGGTGAGGAAGGTTTTCAAAGTTTGCAGAGGGATTTGAACCAGTTGGAGGAATGGGATGAAAAATGGCAGATGTAGTTTAATGCGGGGAAGTGTGAGGTATTGCACTTCGGAAGGTCAACCAAGGTAGAGCATAGAAGGTAAATGGTAGGACACTGAGGAGTGCAGTAGAACAGAGAGATCTGGGAGTACAGATACATAATTCCCTAAAAGTGGCGTCACAAGTAGATAGGGTTGTAAAGAGATCTTTTGATACATTGGCCTTTATAAATCAAAGTATTGAGTATAAGAGTGAGAATGGAATGGTGAGGTTATATAAGGCATTGGAGAGACCAAATTTGGAGTATTGTGTTCAGTTTTGGTCACTTAATTACAGGAAGGATCTTAATAAGGTTGAAAGAGTGCAGAGAAGGTTTACAAGGGTGTTGCGAGGACTTGAGAAACTGAGTTACAGGGAAAGGTTGAATAGGTTAGGACATTAATCCCTGGAGCGTAGAAGAATCAGGGGGTGATTTGATAGAAGTGTATAAAATTACAAAGTTTGTATGATAGGTATAGATAGAGTGAATGCAAGCAGGCTTTTTCCATTGAGGCCAGGGGAGGAAAACAAAACAGAGGTCATAGGTTAAGGGTGAAGCGGGATAAGTTTAAAGGGAACATTGGGCGGGGGGGGGCTTCACGCAGAGAGTGGTGGGAGTGTGGAATGAGCAGCCAGATAAAGTGGTGAAAGCGGGCTCACTTTTGACGTTTAAGGAAAACTTCGACGGGTAAATGGATGGGAGGGGTTTCTGGTGACGTCATTGTCGAGAATGCCAGCTTAAGTCACTAACCTCCTCCGAAAAAATGCGTATTAAGCCCTGTTAACCAATCAAATTTAGTATTATTCGAAAAATATTTGAACTGAAAAGAGGGGCAAGAATGGGGAAAAGGAATGGAAATAAAAAATGCGACAGTGCGGAGCCTGCGGCCGAGAGGAGTTCAGCGAGTGGCTCTCTTACCCGACCGCGTGCTAGCAAGGCAGACGCTGGGTCTCGTTCAGGCGAAGCGGCGAATATGATCGAAATCCTGAAAGAGATAAGGGAGTTCCGGAAAGAAACAGAGCAGCAGCTCCGTGATATTAAGTCAGAGCTCGCCAGCGTCAATCAAAAAATAGCGGTGGCAGAGACTCGAATTGAGAAGTTGGAAGATCGCGTTCAAAACGCAGAATGGATACTGAGTAAGACAATAAAAATATTAAAACACCAAGGAGGTAAACTGCTTGACCTGGAGGGAAGATGACGGCGGAAAAATATCAGAATCTACAACATTCCCGAAGGAGCGGAGAGCTCGTCTATGATGGAGTTTGACGCAAAGTTGCTACGGGACGCAGTGGATCTTCCCTGGGCTATGGAGCTGGAAATCGAAAGAGCCCACCGTGCGCTCGTCCCGAAACCTAACCGGGATAGAAAACCACGCTCAATAATAATTAAGTTCCTTCGGTACAGCACCCAGGCAGAGATTCTACGAAGGGCATGGGGTAAGAAGAGAGTGTTTTTCGACGATAAATTAATATATTTCGTCCAAGATTAACTCCCCCGCGGTCCTGCAGAAACGCAAAGAATACTCTGAAGTAACGCGAGTACTAAAGCAAAATACGATTAGATTTCAAACTCCGTACCCTGCTAAACTTCGAGTGTTTTATGACGACGAGATGCGTTTGTACCAGACAGTGGAAGAGGCGACTGCAGACATGAAGGCCAGAGGGTTGCCCGTCAGCGTGACCAAAACGAGGGAAAGCCTGGCTGAGGAATTATCCCGCTCCGCTTGGGAAATAGTGCGAGAATCGAGAAGGCAGGAGACGGGAGGAGGCCGAGAAAAATATATCAAGAAGAGACCGGGAGTTTCCCAGAGACAGCCCTCACCCCCCTTCAGAAGAGCCATAAGGTTTGGCTAACTTTAAAATTGTTGAGAAGCTAAACGGAAGCAAAAGTAGACGGTGATATACATATCTCGAGAAACTTACATTATAATGTGGATTTTATATTACTTAGTTGCCGTTCTTTATTCGCTCACTGACTCCTTTTTCCCCACCAAAATGAGAATATATATATATATGTGTGCATTTATGTGTGTGTATGTGTGTGTGTATATATATATATGTGCATATGTATCTACACACACGCTCACCACACACACACCACACACACACCACACACACACACACACACCACACACACACACCCACACACACCACACACACACCCACACACACACACACACACACACACGTATACATAGGATGAGTACACAGGGAAATCTTTTCTATGTAATGGATTTGTTCACTGACTGTTATGAATACTGCACTTGGGGCCCTCAACTCACAAGTGGGAGGGGTTATTCCCCACAGCTAGACATTTCCTCTAGCTCAACGCAGGGTCATCTACTAGAGACCTCAGCCTTGGAATCACATGTTCGTTGCCATTTTTGTTATTATTTGTGTTTCTTGGTTCTTATTTGTTCAGGGAATAGATCGATTAAGTGTTATTCTAATTTCAATGATGCATTGACAGATAAATACAGATGGCGAAGGACAAGGTAAAATTCATTTCTTTTAATGTCAATGGGCTATTAAATACAATCAAAAGTAAGAGAATTTTATCCATAATGAAAAAAAGAACAAACCCATGTAGTATATTTACAGGAAGCTCATTTAAGTGATAATGAGCATAAAATAACTATAGAGAATGGGCTTCACTAATCTGCTTTTCTCATCATATCAATCAGGACATAGGAGAGGAGTTGCTAATCTTATCTCAATTAAGTTAAGTTTTGAAAAAAAAATATTCGAAGTGGGAGATAAAGAGGGAATATATATTCTGGTAAGGGGGAATATAGACGGAAATTCAGTTACTCTATTGAATATATACGCACCCCCGGGAAGTGGAATTGGTTTCTTTCAGAAAATTACTGATATTATGGTAACGGAAAAAGGTCTCCTGATATGTGGGGGAGACTTAAATTTACAATTAAAACCAAACTTAGACTCTTCCAATAGAAAAACCTACGAAACAAAATCTTTACATAAGAAAGTTAATACACTTTTTGAGGATGTTGGTTTAATTGATATATGGAGGGACCTTTTCACTGACAGAAGTGATTACACTCATTATTATGCTCCCCATTCTGCATATACAAGAATAGACTATTCCATAACATCTGGAAAAGACAAAGACAATATAAACACCTGTGGAATTGTGACAATAGATGTAAGTGACCATGCACCTATATATTTATCTGTTGTTTTTGACCTACAACCAAAGAATACTATTTGGAAACTAAATTCAAGTCTTCTCAATGATTCGTACTTTAAGGAACAAATTTAAAAAGAAATTGGTCTCAACTTAGAATTTAATGATAATGGAGAGGTTTCACCTCCCATTTTATGGTATACTCTGAAGGCGGTCTTAAGAGGGAAAATTATTGTGATATCTTCATATAAGAATAAAATAAGGAATAAAACATTAGAGAAATTTCAAAATAGGCCAAACGAACTAGAGAAACAACACAAATTGAATTTGGTACAGGATACATTAGGGGAAATTAAAAGAATTAGTAATGAAATAAATAGTCTGGCTACGCAAGAAATCAGGAAAAACTTAATGTTTCTGAAACAGAGACATTATGAAAGTGGATCGAAATCTATAAAAATACTGGCGTGGAAACTGAAAAAAAAGATAACAGAAAATACAATTCATAGAATTAGGGACCCATGAACGAAAGGGATAAAAAATAAGCTAAGTGAACTTCAAGAAGCTTTTGAAGTGTTTTACAAAACTCTACACTCCAAAGTTCCGGGGGAAGCATAACCCTAATTGACACCTTCTTGAATTCTCTAGAGTTTCCCACTTAAAGCGAAGAACAAAATAGAACGATGACTGCTGACATAACTGAAGTCGAATTAAAAGCTGCAATTAGTAGGCTTAATTTAAGCAAGTCACCAGGATCAGGTGGGTATACGACAGAGTGGTACAACGAATTTAAAAATGATTCAATTCCTGTTTTACTCCCCACACTGAACTGGGCTTTAAAAAAGACACAATTTCCACCCAGTTGGAAGGAAGCGATAATTTCAGCTATACCGAAAGAAGGCAAGGATAAAATGGAATGCGGGTCATTTAGACCAATATCCCTTCTTAATGCAGATTATAGATTATTTACCTCCATCATGGCCAAACGATTAGAGGAGTTTTTACCCATACTAATACATAACGATCAGACAGGTTTTATACGACAACGCCAGATACAAGACAATAGCCGAAGGACACTTCACATGTGGATCATATACAAAAAAATCGAAGCAATAATGACAAGGGTGGACGCTGAAAAAGCATTTGAATCGGTTAATTCGAATTTTCTTTACAGAGTTTTACATATATTGGTTCCAAGACAGATTATTACAACTATACAGACACTTTATGACAATCCTACTGCCAGGATTAAAATCAATGGATATTTATCAAATAGTGTTACAATAGAAAGGGGCACGAGACAGGGTTGTGCATGGTCACCGCTACTCTCGCATTATATCTGGAACCAATACATCAGACACAATGAAGATATCAGGGGAATTACTATTAAAGGGGCAGAGCATAAACTGGCTTGTTATGCGGATGACATATTGATCTATCTAGGGCACCCACCATACTCTTACCTAAATTGATGCAATCCTTTGAACAATATGGTTAATTATCAGGATACAGATCACCATAGATAAAATCCAATTACTTTCATATTACTATAGCCCACCAAGAGAAATTGAATGGCGATATCCCTGGGCATGGCACACAGAGTCTTTCAAATATTTGGGCATCATATGCCAAAAGTTTTAGCAAAATTATCAGAATGTAATTACAGCCTTTATATAAAAAAATTAAGGAAGATGTGGCAAGATGGAACCTGATTCCTTTCTTCAGTCTCTGTTCAAGGATTGAGCGTATTAAAATGAATGTACTGCCCACACTGTTATATCTCTTTCAGACCCTACCAATAGAGATTAATCAAATCAATTCAATGAATGGAAGAAGTGCTATCAAGGCATATTTGGCAGGGTAAAAGTCCTAGAGTTCGTCTCAAAACTTGCAATTAGCAAAGGAAAAGTAGGGGATGGGGCCTACCTTCTCTTAGAGTTTATTATTTTGCAGCACAGTTGAGAGCTGTGATATGTTGGTGCAACCCATCATATGACGCTGAATGGAAAAACATTCAGGTGCGAGTACTTCCGATCCCCATATAGCAATTCTGGCGGATAACAACCTGCAAAGGTACATAAATACTATTCATAACCCATGGGTGAAATTGACTCTTAAAATTTGGAAAACTACTATAAAGAATATAATCTAGAGGGAGATATTGCAATTCTTAAATGGCGCGCATAGGACTCGGATTTTACACCTAATAAATTGGATGCTAGATTTAAGGACTGGACAGCTAAAGGAATAACAGTTCTTTTCAACATAATGAAAGAAGGAACACTGTTCAGTTTTGAAATGCTTAAAGAGAATCACTTTTATAGAAAAACATGATTTTTAATCGGTATTATAGATGCAACAATATGTTAATAAGACGCTTAGAAAATTAAACAAGGCAAATACTGCTTGATAGAGCTCTTTAGGAAGCATATAATTCAGATAATGATAGTAGAATAATTTCAAGCATGTATAAGGGGCTGTCAAATCTTAAACACATTCCACTTCATACATTAAACAAAATGGGAGAAGGAAGGAGGGATAATTATATCTGAGGAAGAAGGACAACATATGGAGGCATCAACGGAAGTGTACCAGTTCACAGAAATGGAGGGAGTTTGAATGGAAAAACTTGATAAGATATTTTCTTACAGCCTCTCGAAATCCCATTGTGATAGTAACCAACCAGTTTGCAGAAACCACTCTACCCTGGCTGGAGAAATTGTGGAAATCAAAATGCAAATCATTATCATATTTTTGGGGACTGCCCTATTATCAAAAACTATTGGAGGGGGATACACAATGCACTGCAAGACATCTTTAAATGTGAAATACCCTTAGAGAGTAAGACCATAATTTTGGATATATGCCTCAAGAATGGTTGAAAAGAGATAAATATTTAATGAATCTACTGTTACAACATGGAGAAAATACAGCATCTGCTAATTATAAGCTGGAACATTTCATTCATACTGGGAAAAATGGTTTAGCTACATAATGCCTCATATGCATAATTTTATTCTCACATATCAATGAATCTGTTGTAAAAAAATCACTTCCTACTTGTACATAGTTCTTTCCTTTTGCTGGTTTTTTTCTTTACACTCTTTTCTATAAGTGTATACCTCAGATAAATACTTTGTGGAAGTTTGTGATTATATATGATTATATGATATATATGTACAATGTCTGAAATACATCTTATGGAAATGTTTATCTGATGATGAACTTCAATAAAAAAATAAATTACAAAAATGGTATATGGATGAGAGGGGTTTGGAGGGATATGGCCCAGGTGCAGGTCATGGGGCTGGGCAGAAAATGGTTCGGCACAGCCAAGAAAGGCCAAAAGGCCTGTTTCTGTGCTGTAATGTTCTATGGATCTATGGTTCAGAGGGTAACCTGTGAAAACCACCCTCTCCACGTCAAGATAATCTTCTAAAGTTTTACTTCAGTGTAACTCTGTCTCTCCGTACTAAGAAGCGTTTTGTCCGTTGTTTCTTTCTCTACGCTCCGAGTCAAAATAATTCTGTCCATCTCAATAGACAATAGACAATAGGTGCAGGAGTAGGTCATTCGGCCCCTTCAAGCCAGCGCAGCCTTTCAGTGTGATCATGGCTGATCATCCACAATCCGTTCCTGCCTTCTCCCCATATTCCTTGACTCCGCTATCTTTAAGAGCTCTATCGAACTCTTTCTTGAAAGCATCCGGAGAATTGGTCTCCACTGCCTTCTGAGGCAGGCATTCCATAGAGCCACAACTCTCTGGGTGAGAATATTTTCCTAAACTCCGTTCTAAATGGCCTATCGCTTATTCTTAAACTGTGGCCTCTGGTTCTGCATTCCCCCAACATCGGGAACATGTTTCATGTGTCCAATTTCTTAATAATCTATATGTTTCAATCAGATATTCTCTCGTCTTTCGAAATTTCAGTGTATACAAGCCCAGTCTCTCCAATCATTCAACATTGGACTGTCCCTCCATCCCGGAAATCGACCTCGTGAACCTACGCTGCACTCCCTCAATAGAAAGAATGTCCTTCCTCAATTTGGAGACCAAAACTGAACACAATACTCCAGGTGTGGTCTCACCAGAGCCCTGTACAACTGCAGATGGACTTCTTTGCTCCTATACTCATCTCCCCTTGTTACGAAGGCCAACATGCCATTAGCTTTCTTCACTGCCTGCTGTATCTGCAAGTTTACTTTTAGTGGCTGACGAACAAGGACACATAGATCTCACTGTACTTCCCCTTTTCCTAACTTGACACCATTCAGATAGTAATCTGCCTTCCTGTTCTATTCACTAAAGTGGATAACCTCACTGTATCCACATTAAACTGCATCTGCCATGCATCTGCCCACTCACCCAACCTGTCCATGTCACCTGACTTCTCCTAACATCCTCCTCTGCCACCCAGCTTTCTGTCATCTGCATATTTGCTAATGTTACTTTTAATCCTTTCATCTGAAGCATTAATGTATATTGTCAATAGCTGCAGCACCAGCACTGAGACTTGCGGTAGCCCACTAATCACTGCCTGCCATTCTGAAAAGGACCCGTCAATCCCTACTCTTGGTTTCCTGTCTGCCAACCATTTTCTATCCATGTTAGTACCCTACCCCCAATACCATGTGCTCTAATTTAGTCCACTATTCTCCTATGTGGAACCATATCAAATGCTTTCTGAACACTCTCCTGCCTACCTGTTCTTCCTCCTGCTTTCCGTTCACGTCTGCATCCTAAGCAAATCTCCGTGCCTGTGTCCTGCACTTGGGTCCTCCTCATTCGTGCAAGAGAATGATCTGGCCATAATGGACCCAGCGGACACGAATACCCTGCAACAAGCCGTCACCAGCCAGGGCTCCCTACTGGGTTTGCATGACCAACTCCTCCGGGTCGTCATGGAGAACCTCCGTTCCTTGTCTGCTGACGTACCGAAGATCTCTGACCAGGTGGACCTGATTGGATAGGTGGACTATCCAATCAGTTTATCCCTTCACTTCTGGAACTCTGTATAGCCACCCCAGTCAACCTGTAGTGGCAACCACCTACGTGTCAGCACACCCCCGCCAAGAAAGCCGCATGTACCGGAACCAGAGCACTACGCTGGGGATTTGGGGGAAGTGCCGGGACCTTCCTTTTGCAGTGCTCCCTGGTGTTTGAACAGCAGTCATTCATGTACTCCACGGAGAAATCAAAGATTGCTAATGTCATGGGGTTAAAGTGCCTTAGTGTGTTTGGGATAATCAACCGGATATCTGCTCCTCGTTCGCCACCTTTATCGTGAAATGTCGAAGATCTTGGACGACCCCGTCCGTGGTAAAGACGCCGCTAAGCGTCTACTCACTTTCCGTCATGGCTCACGCAGTGTTGCTGAATATTCTGTGGAATTCCGGATGTTAGCGGCTGACTCGGGGTGGAACGATGAGGCACTCCAAGTGTTATTGCTGAATGATCTCAGCGACATGGTGAAAAACGAGTTGGCGGCAAGAGACGACTCCGACAGCCTGGATCCTTGATCTCCCTGGCCACCAGGTGGACAATCATCTCTGAGATGCCACAGGCAAAGAATTGGTCGTCCGCCACCTTTGGCACAAAGGGCTCAGCCAGACCCTGGCCTCTTTGTGCCCGATTCCGCTCGATCTCAGGTTCTCCAGTGGGGGCACTCGTCCCGTTTCGCCTGTCATGTCGGGATCGATCGGACTCTGTCCCTCCAGAAAAAGACTTTTTGGAGCCCTCCATGGACGCTGAAACCCGCTCCTTTGTCTCGGCCTGTTGTGTTGTGCCCCTGGAAAAGCCTCCCACCGACCACCGGCTGGATTGCTTCGTTCCCTACCTGTTCCTAGCCGTCCTTGGTCTCACATTGCACTGGATTTTGTTACGGGACTACCCCTTTTCACATGGGAGCACCGTGCTGGACCGCTTCTCCAAAGCTGTGCACTTCGTAGCCCTTCCCAACCTCCCTTCAGCTCGTGAAACAGCTGACCTTCTTGTCAATAACGTCTCCCGCCTTCACGGGATTCACTCGGACATTATTTCTGACTGGGGTCCCCAATTCATCTCTCATGTTTGGAGATCATCCGCAGATGACGGGCAAGCAGAGCGAGCTAACCAGAATTTGGAAAACAGCACTGTGCTGTGTACCGCCAACAACCTGTCTGCATGGAGCACCCATCTCGCTTTGGAAGAGTACGGCCACAACTCTCTGGTCAGCACCGCCTCATCACTGATTTCCATCAGGACCATCCGGGGAAGCCTGAGGGATGTTCTGGAGGCTCCCGTTGAGGGGAGGAGGGTGGGTACTGTCATGATCCCGGTCGTTAATTCCCTATCTTGCTCCTAATTTCTTTGATTCTGCCATGAGCCCCATTGGGTAATTTCCCAAATGCTTCCAATTCTCCATGATGATGGCACACCTGGTTGCCATCAAAGACTCATTTTAAGAATCCCTACGTCACAACCACTGGTTGCCAGTCCTTGGTCTTTTTTTCTGTGAGATAACTACGTTTCCCCACTGCTTAGAACCGTTTGTTCTATGTTTAGCTCCTGTTTCAAGTTTACCTATGAGGACTCCGAGTAAGGCTCCGCGTCAACTTCGTGTCCAGGCTCTAAGTCAAGGCTCCGTGTCAAGATCCCTCCTGTTTGCTGTTCGGTGTTACGCCCATGTAAGCTTCCAGACTCAATCTCCGTGCTTGTGTCCTGCATTTTGGGTTCGCTTCCTACGCTCCTCAAGCTTCGATAGCTCTTGGTTACCCCTGGTTAAGCTGCCATAATCCCCACATTGACTGGTCCACCGGGAACATAGTCAGCTAGAGTTCGTTCTGTCACTCCACTTGTCTACAATTGGCCCCTTTCCCAGCGGCGACCGGCGAACTCGTCTGACTCTGAAACCCCCGATTTATCCAAGGTTCCAGCAGAATATCATGATCTGGGTGAAGTGTTTAGCAAACTACGGGCTCTTTTCCTGCCTCCATACCGCCCTTACGATTGCGCAATTGACCTTCTCCCCGGAGCTCCTCTGCCTACCAGTCGTCTGTATAATCCGTCCCGGCCAGAAAGAGAAGCAATGGAGGCTTACCGGCGGCTGGCATTATCCGACCCTCTCTGCCCCTGCAGTCGCAGGTTTCTTCTTGTGGGAAAGAAAGACGGCTCACTGCGTCGCTGCGTTAACTATCGTGGCCTCAATAGCACCACCATATGGAATAAGTATCCACTGTCCCTTATCAACTCTGCTTTCGAACCCCTTCCCGGAGCCACCATTTTCTCTAAATTGAACCTACGGAGTGCCTACCACCTGGTCAGGATAAGGGAGGGAGATGAATGGACTTTTAACACCTCTCTGGTCGTTTCGAAAATCTGTTCATACCGTTCGGCTTCACCTATGGCCATGCCGTCTTCCAAGCCCTGATACATAATGTCCTTAGGGAGATTCGGTAGTTCAGTTGACAGCTAAGAACCGTGACTGTTAACGTGGTTAACAGCGACTGGTTAACCGTGACAATGTTATGAAGCAGTAAATAAGAATAGCCCAATTCTGCCCATGGTTCACTTATAAAGTCTTATAGATGTGAAAACTCTCGGTCCCTTATTCCTCTTACAATGGAAAAGACTCATTGCGATCGAGCGCAGTCAGTTCGGATTTGCAGCAACATCTTCTCCACGATCTCCATCAGCGCAGATGCATCACATGGCTGTGTGCCTATACCTCGACTCCACTCGGGATACAGATGTGACTGTGTGGCTAAGCACGGCACCAAAGCGAGATTCAAGTTTGCTTTCTTACAACCCTACTGCCATATTCCGAATCAAAGGTGGTGACGAATTAGCATGTCGGAAGGAGACAGATAATCTGGCTGAGTGTTGCCATAACAGCAACCTCTTACCCAATTACATTAAGGCCAATGATGTGGTTAATGACTTCAGTAGGAGGAACTAGAGGTCCATGAGCCAGTCCTAATCAAAGGATCAGAGGTGGATAGGATCAGCAATTTACATTCCTAACTGTTATCGTTTCGCAGGACTCGTCCCGAAACTAGCACGTCAGCACATTTACGGAGAAAGCATTGCAGGGTCTCTACTTTGCTAGGAGTTTGCAGAGATTCCGTATGGCATCGAGAACTTGACTAGCGACGATAGACCCCGACTCGACTCGTGCTACACATGTGACTGTGCGGCAAAGGCACACCACCAAGCCAGATTGAAGTTTGCTGACAACACTACTGTCGGATTATGAATCAAAGGTCGTGATGAATCAGCATGTCGGAGGGAGATTGAAATCTGATTGAGACTGCCATCACTACAAACTCTTAGTCAATGACTGCAAGACCAAAGAGGTGATTATTGACATCTGTCAGAAGAAGTAGAGGTCCAAGAACCTCTAGAATCGAAGGATTAGAGGTGGATAGGATCATCAGTTTTACATTCCTCGCTGTTGTTATTTCGAAGGACTCGGTCTGATTCCAGCATGTCAAATCAATTACGAAGAAAGCACGGAAGCGCCGTGACTTCAGGATTTCGAACTTATTCGCCTGAACGAGGCCCAGCGTCCGCCTCGCTAGCCCACGGTCGGGTAGGACAGCCGCTTGCTGCACTCCTCGGCCGCAGGCACCGCAGAGTCGCTTGTTGTATTTCCATTCGTTTTCCCCATTCTTGCCCCTCTTTTCAGTTCAAATATTTTTCGAAAAAATATTATATTTGATGGGTTAACGGGGCTTAATACGCGCTTTTTCGGAGGAGCTAGTGACAAGCTGCCTTCCGACGATGACGTCACCGGAAACCCGGACTCAGGTACTGATGATTTGTCAGCGATTATCCTTCTGTCATTACTGGAAAATTATCCTTGTATTAGGTGTAACAATAAGATTTGTCTTTGTCCAAGAAGATGTTTATAGCAGAACAGATTAGAGACCCTGAGATTGTAGCCTTGAGAGAATAAGCTCTCCCAGGTGATGAGATTGAGAAAGTACCAGTGGGGTTTTATTTCAGCGATGGAGTGTTAATGAGGAGCTGGAGGTCACCTGCTATTCCTGCAAGTGCGGAATGTGCAATTGCTCACCAGGTTGTAGTTCCTCAAGTCTATAAGAAAGAGATTTTAATTTTGGCTTAAAGTATACCTTGGCTGGCCATCTAGGTGTGAATAAAACTGTTGTACAATGTACTGTGTATGTAATCAAAATGGCTTCTTTGGTTTGTTAGAGTAGGAATGCTTTAATGTCTGATCAGCGTTTTTTTTCTCGCAGTTGTTTAGCTTTGGACTTGCTGATAGGGAATAGTATTCATTTGTTAACCAATGGGGAATGTTAGTTTGTCTTGTGGGGCTGAGAGCTTGGGGGGTTTCGCGGTCTTTAGAGGGGAGGCGGGAAGGAGACGCCGAGGAAGGAGGACGTGCGCTGCACTGCTCGGTCGACCACCGGGGGTGGTCCCAGGTGCGAGGACGTGGAGGTCGGAGGAAAGCGACGAGGGTTCGAATGGTTCGATGGTTGAGCTCCAACGATGTGCACTAAACTGACTGAACTTTGACAAGTTGGAGCCCTTTTGCTTTTTCTTTATATATATATTGTATTGCCTAGTACTCTTTAGTTTTAGTAAAATCTTTAAAGTGTATTTCATAACGGTATCTGGTGTGAATTTGATACTGTGTGCGTGAGGGAGGAATAAACTTGATTCAAACAGCACCTGCGTGTACGGGAGGAGGGGGTGGTGTGTGGCTGGATCTCAGCCTGTTGGGTGAGTGTCACACAGTGAACAAGATTTTTAAACAGTTCTTCTGGCTTGTTTTGAGGAAAGATGTTCCGAAATTTTGCCGAACTTGTCGCACTTGTCAGGTTGTGGGTAAACCTAATCACGTCACACCAGTGGCCCCACTGCAGCCCATTCCTGCATTTGGTGAACCCTTTTCTAAAGTTATTGTGGATTGTTTTGGTCCATTGCCAAAGAATAATCCTGGCCATCAATATTTGCTAACCATCATTGTGCACAACATCTAGATTTCCAGAAGCAATACCTTTCAGCAATATAAAGGTAAAACTATGTCTAAGTATTTCATAAATTTTTTCAGTCTGTTTGGCTTGCCTAATGAAATTCAATCTGATCAAGGAAGTAATATTATATCAGGACTATTTCAGCAGCTGGTTTACAACTGAGAGCCAAGCAAAATACGTCGTCTGCGTACCTTCAGAATCCCAAGTGGCCTTAGGAAGATTTAATTCTACATTCAACACCGGGATAAATGCATCCGTATTATACAATGAGAAGGACTGGGATGAAGGAGTTCACATGCTTTTATTTGCAGCAAGGGAGTCAGTGCAAGCCTTTAGCCCTTTTGAACTCGTGTTTGGACACCGGCTCTGAGAGCTTTGGCATCCTTAAGGAACACTGGGTAACAACGACCTGTATATTAATTTGCCAGACTATGTGTTGAAAATCAAGGACAGATTGAACAGGGCTAGCAATTAGCAAGATAAAATTTAAAATCAGCCCAGGTGGGAATAGACAGGGCAGAATGAGGTCATTCCTTGTGGGAGATACATTGCCTGTTTTGTTCCCGGTCCAGACGAACCCTTTGCAAGAAAAAAAATCATTGTCCTTATGAGGTTGTGTCTAGGTCAATGACGTGGATTATGTAGTCAAAACACCAGACAGGCGAAGGTCAACACAGCTTTGTCATGTAACATGCTCAACCGTATTATGAACAACAAAAGCGCAGCTATGATTGTTGTGTCAATAACAATGAGTACTGACCCTTTCTGGGAACGTATTAGCTGATCCATCTGAAGCTTAATTAATATCCAACATTGTTTCAGTCAGATTGACAAATTCGACTATTTTGGAAAATCTTGATGAGAAATTTACAGCCACAGCCGAGGCAGCAGATGAAGCAGTAACTCATGAAATTAGGGAATTGTTTCCTGATATCCCCAAAAAAAAACAACAGTAGCCTCACATGATGTAGAAGTAGGCAATGCCAAAACCATAAAACAACATCTTGTCGCTATGATGTTGAAAAATGTAGACATGCTGAACAAAAAATTGAGTTTATGTTGAAAATCGTATTATTATGCTTTCTACATTGGATTGGAGTTCATCCTATGTTATAGCACTTAAACCAGAGAGTAGTATCAGGTTTTGCACTGATTACGGAAAGAGGCATTGCTATACACACAAAGATTGAAATCTCCTCCCTAAGTTGATGATTGTGTAGACCAAGATTGGAAAGGAGAGGTTTCTTACACAGATTGATTTGTTGTAAAAGGGTATTGGTGTGTTCCATTAACAGATAGGGGTAGAGAAATCTCTGCATTAGTAACACCTTCTGGTTGTATGAATAGAATGTTCTGCCATTTTGAAGAAGCATGTTACAGGGACATTCAGAGACTACTAACTTCTGTAAATCCAGGTTATAGACACACAGATGTCGACATGTGATGATTTAGTAACAGGAAATGACACCTGGGAACCCCCTATCTCTGCAGTGGAACAGCTCTTTGAAAGGCTCTCAAAGGGCCAAACATACAGATAATTTAGCTTAGAGTGAATTGGGCCATGCCACTGTGACATATCTTGATTATGTTGTAGGTCAGGTCATGGTTAATGACAATGGGTAAGGAGACTCCAATTCGACAATAAGTTTGTTTATGCAGGTGTAAGATCTCATGATAACTCACAATAAAAGGGAAGGATACTATGATTGCCGATGTCTTTCCAAATGTTAAGTTTGCGATCTATTTAATAGTGGAGTGGAAATTACATCGTATATGCTTCTGTAATATGTTACATTAGTCTGCTATCTGGACCATAAATGTATTGTATCACATAATGTAGTTTGCAGTTAAAATTCTGCTCATCCAGATCAAAAGTTTCCTTTTTGGGCGGTGG